>NC_089198.1:33564719-33634719 GCF_963930695.1 Labrus bergylta | reverse complement strand
TCTCAACTGTCCTCCTTTAAAGAGGACGCAGCAGCTGTTACCTGTCTTTGGGTCCACAGAGAAGTACGGGTGTCCCTCCACCATGCTGTAAACCACCTTCGCACTGTTCCCGTAGGTCGGGTCATCTGCGTCTGAGGCCGTCACCTGGAAAATGGATTTTCCTGCAAAGAAGAGGGGGGGCACGTAATCAGTGATCAGATTATGGGACATAAAAATCATATGAATCGACCCCTAGAGAAAACATATACTGTATATATCTCAGGGTGCTCTCACATGGAACTCATCATATTTATCTGTCCATCAAAGGGTTAGGGTTTAAGTCATGATAGGGCTTTTTTACGATGTGCTGCCATCACCCCAGATCCTCAAACCTCAGGTAGACAGGGACCCATCGTACCTGGAATTGAAAGTAAAAGACGACAGGTGGGTTCAGAATGAAAAGAGTGTAGCCGTCCAGATCGTCAGGAGGGACAGAAATGCAAAGGAGGAAGATCTTTTCTGCAGACACCAGTCAGGTCTTTAAAGAGCGCTAATGATCCAGAGATGCAGGTAGACTTCCTGTTAGTTAGCACTAACCTGAGGCCTGACACAGTGTGAAGGTCTGCAAGTCAGCGGATATTTATTTTAGAGAACTGACGGTTCTCTGCGAGGAATCTGCAGAGGAAGCATGTCAAAGGAAACAGCTGAGATATGCGGGTTTAGGGGCCGGAGCTGAACAGCGAGGATAGAGAGTTCTGGTTGGTCCAGGAGAAGTGGGATGTAGACAGCTGTTTTATTACTGGGAGTGCTGGGAGCAGAGTTTGTGAAAGACAGTAAAGGAAATGTCAGATGAAGCCGCTCAGTGGATCTGGAGGAGGATGAGTAGCGCCACCTGGGGGAACAAAATAATGTTCAGAGAAAACCATTCATCTCCTCTGTGATGAAAGTGAGGGAGTAGGGGGGGAGAGGGACAGCCTGATCCAGCGGGGGGTGAGTGCCAGACCCAATCAGGACATGTCAAGGCAAACAGCATTTTGTTCATCTCATCCGATTTATAGCCTGAATAAGATCTACTGAATTCTTTTAAATTCTCTGGTCCTGATCATTTCTTTACTCATCTTAAGAACCAAAACATGGAGAGCTTGTAGCCTAGTGGTTAGTGCGCGCGCCCCACTAGGAAACGATGAAAATGATCCGTGTTGTTCAATGAGAACTTGTTGCTCCTTCTCTTTGTGAGCGGGGAACAAAGAGCTGCAGTAAAACAGAGCGTGTTGTCAGAAGAGCATCGGTCCACAGCCACAGCCCATTAGCCTGAGCATGTAGCAGCGGACAGGAGAGGCCGGAGCTTTAATCCATCTCATTCATCACGTCTGAACCACTCCGTGTTTGCTTTCCCTGCAGAGACATCGTTTACAGTCTTCTGTTTAATCATAACAATAGTTCATAAGTTCAATGTGATTCTCTCTTTGTTGTGTTTTTGTCTTTAAGGGAGCAGAATGATGAAAGACGATGTATCTTTAACATTGTAGCTATCGTTTGTGTCCCGACCTCAGCTGCTATCTAAGCAGGAAGTGTGTCTTTATACTCACACAGAAAAAGTCATTCACTGTAAAGTTAGCGCATGTTAGCCGCTAATATCAGCTGTTGTGGAAGGGGGCGTATCCTACCTCATACAGCGTGTAGACGACACAACGTAGATTTTGTATGAATTGAATGTTGTTTGATTCACAAGTATGACTTCTTTTTGCCAGTAGGGGGCACTATGATTTTAGACGTCGTCAGACTCTTAACATCTCTGATTCAATACCTGTAGAAACATCTGCATTATTGCCACACCGTGTTCTGGGATTTGGACCATGATGAACCCTGACATCGGTCTTTAACAGAGCAGTCGACTGAGGTCGCTCTCATGACGTCCGGTGGGCTCGGTGTGATTCAGGGGTGAAGTTGTAACAGTTTTGTATTTTTTCATTTGCTTTCAAACTGCACTTTGTCAAACACATCAAAGCCTAATGCTGTCATGATTTGGTCTGTTTGTGTTGTTTTTCACAGTTTAGATGTATTTATCTTCCCTAGTGTTTCCTAGTTTAGTCTTCAGTGTTTCCTGTGTTATTTTGGAATTTCATATCCTTGTGTCCCTCTATATTCTACTGTGTCTTCAGTGTTTCATGTATATATTTTGTAGTTGTCCTCAGTGTTTCTTGTCCTGCCTCTGTGTGTTTCCCTCCAGTGTTGATTACCCTCATTGTCTTCACCTGTGTCATTAGTCTCACCTGTGTCTGATTACCCCTGTGTCTGTGTTTCTTCCCCTCTTTGGTAGATCATTGTTTGTAGTATGTTGTTTCCTATGCCAGACCTTTGCTTACCTGTGTTTCAAGTATTTTTCTTGTGCTTTTTGACTTCTAGTTTTTGGCTTTTGAAGTAAGTTTTAGTTTTGCCTTTGGCCTTTTTGTTTATTAAATATATTTAGTTAATTCTGCATGTGGGTCCTGTTCCTTGTTTTTTCCCTGAATGTGACAAATGCCCTATGACCTGAAAGTAAGACAGTGAAACAATGGCATCCTGTAGCACGGCGCAGTGTGTCAGTATATAGATCTATTAAATGATGAAGTCATGAGTCGGCTGTGTCAGCTGCCGGAGCGTACTTATTCATTTATTCATTCATTCATTCCAAGGTTTATTTTGGGGCTTTTTATGTCTTTTAATTAGAGACAGTACAGAAGACAGAGTCAGAAATCAGAGAGAGGGAGCCCACTCAAAAACTAGGTCACTGGCGCCCCTTTTGTAAACACAAAGATAATGCTATTATATGAAAATATATACAAAGATAATAATACAACAATGTAACCAACATCATTACTTTATTCCAGATGCATCAGACAAGTTTATAATATAACTATGAGAAGAATCAGGGAAGAATCAGACACCTACTCATAATTCTTCGATAAGGAAACGATCTCAGGAGGACTGCTGGTCTCATATTTCACAGGATGCTTTAACCTCAGATTATCTTTACCACGTAAAGACTGGTGCAGAGCTTATAATGTCAAAGGTTTAGACTGAGAAGGAGCTTCCTTTAATGTGTAGAAAACACTCAGAGCAGTGATCTGACCGTCGACACACTGTTTGCATTTCTTAAATGTCTGCTGCTGACGTTGATCCTACAAATACTTTGACACTTCAGGTCAGAATAGCAGAGGAGGGTGAAATTACAAGACATCCCACTGAGAGAGCAGGGAGCTTTAAACATGGGTGAGGGATACAAAATATGGCAGAGGAGAGGAGAGGTTTTTCAAAATCCTTTTATTTTACCACTACCAGGAGAAAATTATAACACTGTCACATCATCACTCAGATCAAGAGAAGAAAATAAATAAATAAATAAATAAAACAAAACAAGTGCAACAAAAATCACAATATCAACATTTACCTGAATCAAAAATTAATAATCAGCTCTCCATCCCCACCCACAGAGCACAAAGCTTCTTCCACAGCCCACACATGATCATTTGATAATATGCAAATTCAACCTTTAGTCTGGCCTTCAAAAGTCCCTCCAGAACCAGCACCGGTTCCACACAGCCAGTACCCTGAGTATGTACAGTCTTTTTCTTCACAGAATACTTTGGCCCAAAAACAAACAATACAAAAGAGAAATCCCCGAGAGCTTCAAACAACCTTTACAAAAGGACAAACAAGAGTGAGAGCCTTGGACACTCAACAAACAGATGTGACAAGGTTTCAGTTAGTGAACAAAACAAACACTCCTCTCCCAACCCTGGATCAATGTGAACCCCATGCACAACTCTCCACTGCTGTTCTCTTCTCAACAGGCAGCTTGTACAGGGACTGCCAGCTGCCTTTCGGGGAAACCTCTGGGCCAAAAAACCTGATCCACCTCGACTCTCTCAACAACGAAGATGTAGGACCTTAACACAGGACTGATAGAGTGCTCTTTTTCCCCGAATCCTGGAACTTTTCCAGAAGAGGAGTACTAAAGGACAGCAACCCACCTCCTCTTTCCTGCCACTCCCCGAAAGATGGGAAGCTGTATTCACCCTCTTCACTCCACTGCTCACACAGATCCTCAATGTTTAGAAATGTTCCAAGTTGTTCTGGAAGTGCAGAAAAGACTTCCTCCACCACTCTTTTATGCACCCGGCTGGAGGTGATATTGGTCCTTTCTTTGAGGGCGTCCAGGGTCAGTCTTACTAGGTGACCCAGTTTTGTGCAGCCTGCCTCTCTGAAACTGGCCCGGAGACTGGCTGACTGCAAAGTTAAAGTCCTAATGAAATCATTAAAACAACCTTGTCTGATCCCTCGCCGTACAGGGATTAGCCGACTCAACCCCACCCCCATCTTCACCAAACACTGTGCACCCTGATACAACAAACTAACTGATGACACAAGACCATCACCAAAACCAAAAGACATCAGTGCAGAAAACAAATACGAGTGATCCACCCTGTCAAACGCCTTCTCTTGATCCAGTGACACAATGCCAACATTTAGATTATAGATTTTACACACATTAATGACATCTCTGATAAGAAAAACATTATCCATGATTGCCCGGTCTGGAACACAATAACTCTGGTCTTTATGGACCACACTTCCCAGAATGTCCTTTAGTCTATTCGAAAGCTCTGGAGAAGATCTTGTAGTCTGCACAGAGCAAAGCAACCGGCCTCCAGTTTTTTAACAATGCCAGATCACCTTTCCTGGGGAGCAAGGAAAGAACTGCTCTCTTACAGGAACCAGGAAGGGACCCGGTCCTGCAACACTCCATTAAAACACTATGCAGGTCAGAACCAAGAATACTCCAGAACCTCTTAAAAAAAGTCTGTGGACAAACCATCTATTCCAGGTGCTCTTCCTGTTGCCATCTGAGTGACAGCAGCAGTGAGCTCCTCCAGAGACAGCTCCCCTTTCAGAAGAGACCTCTCCTCCACACTGAGCTGAGGGAGACCCTCCAGGAGCTCCCTGCGACACTCCTGGCTGCAACTCTCTGCTCCAAACAGATCTTCATAGAACTGCATGGCACGACTCCTCATTTCCTTTGGATCAGCTGTTATACGACCTCCTGGCAGTTTAAGACATGTTAGCAGCTTCTTTTGAGCCACCGATCTCTCTAGATTAAAAAAGAAAGACATTGGGGCATCCATGTCTTTCAGTTGAAGGAAACGACACCGCACAAGAGCTACCTTCACCCTCTCCTGCAGGAAAGAGCTCAACTCCATGCGTTTCTCCTTCAGCAGGGTACCAGTGGTGGGATCCAGACTCCCATTTAACTCCTGTTTTTAATCTAGCAGACGAGTGGGACGTATACTGCTGACAAAAAACACAAATCTGAGCTTTACCAACCTCCCACCACAGCTTCAAAGAATCAAATTCAGCTTTTTTTTAATTGCCACTGATCCCAAAAACATTTTTACAGAAAACATTGTCTAGTAGAAGCTTGTTATTAAAATGCCAGAAGGACTTAGCCCTTTCACCTGGTGAAATAATCAGCTCCACACTAACAAAATGGTGATCAGTGAAGCCAACAGGCAGAATATTACAATGAATTAATCTGGGGTTGAGAGTTCTGGAGATGTAAATCCTGTCCAGTCTAGCTGCACACACCCTGTTACTGTTAACCCTGACCCATGTATACTGTCTGGACTGTGGATGTTTCACTCTAAATGTGTCCAACAAATCCAGGTGAGAGATGACAGTTTTTAAAGTCTGGGATGAATGTGGATGTGGCTCCTCTCCTATCCTATCCACGGTGAAATCAAGTGTGCAATTAAAATCACCACCAAGGATGATCTGATCCTGATTATAGATCAGTAACTCCTTTTGGAGGCGGGTATAAAAAGCTACCCTTTCAGCTCCATTATTTGGAGCATAAATATTAGTGAAACAGAAAACAGTGTCCTCTATTTTTTTCTGTTCTTTACATCTTCTCTTCTATTCTTCTCTTTTTAGGCAGAAACGTTTTTTCTCGTCCAGGAGGTCAAAACCAACCTGTCTTTTCAGTATGCTGGCTGACTTTATGAACTTCTCAGTGTCACTGAGAGAGGAGAGGAGAGGAGAGGAGAGGAGGGGGGAGGAGGAGAGGAGAGGAGAGGAGAGGGGAGGGGACTCTGCTAGCATCATCAGCCTGTATTATCAAACTGTTAGCATGTGAAGTGTATCCAACTGTTACCATGACGACTACAGGCCGTGGCTACGCTGGAGAGGCTCATTGATGACATGCCAGTTGAGATAAGTTTGTAAGGTTCAAAACTTATGAAGCTAACTTAAAGATTTATTGATTTATTCATATCAAACCTGAGACATAACTCGGGTTAGACGACTTCCCGCAGCCACTAAACATGAGACAACGAAGACACCGCTAACGATACAGGCTAACGTTACGCCTCAATCTGTTCTGAATAATATCGGCAGGGATGTACTCTGCTGTCGGATTGTTCCCGTTAGCCGTGAGACAGATCATAATACCTGCGTGCTGGGCGATGGTGTACCCAGTTTGAGTGATGCAAACACTGCAGATGTTGATGGAGATGAATCAGCAGGATTCCCAGAGGGAGACGTGTAAAAAGAGAGAGAGAGGAAACTTCTGTGGTTGTTTGCAGAGTTGTTTCATTTATTTATTCTGCACTCTCTCCTCCGGGCCGAGCTTCTCAGCAGGTGTCTGTCTCGATTATTTCACGGTGTGTTTACATAATCCTCTTCAGAAGAAGGATCACTGCACACGTGGAGTTGTCTCTGGGTTGCATGTGCTTCATTGATGATTATATTCATCACAGTGAGCCTCAGCCAACATCATCACCTGTCAAATATATCGTCTCATTCTCTCGACAGAACTTAAGATATCTACACGGTGACTATGGGACACTCTTCGTAAGAACAACCTGGAGATATAAAAACTCATGCACCATCTTTAAAATTTTAAAAGAAGTACAAAGTCAAAGTTCAAAGTCAACTTTATTGTCAATTTCAAAATGTGCCAGACATACAGTGGAATCAAAATTTCGTTTGTCTCCGTCCCGCGGTGCAATACAACCAAAATAAGGTAAAATAAGATAAGGTAAAATAGATAAATAAAATGAGGTAAAAATAAGATAAATAATATTTACAGTAATAAATTCTAAATTGTGCAAAAGGTACAAAATGGTAAATAAAATAAAATGAAATTTAAAGAAAACATGAACTTGTGCAATATGTGCAATGTGCAGTAAACTGAGTGTACTTTTGAATAGTTAGCTTCAGAGTTATTAGTCCAGAGTTCTTGGTGGCAAACGGGAGGGGGTTTCAACGTCCAGTGTTCGTGGGGGCAGAGGGGAGGGAAGGAAGAGAAGGGAGAGAGTTAAGCTTCCTGACAGCTTGGTGGAAGAAGCTGTTTCCCAGTCTGGTGGAGCCGGACCACGGGCTGCAGTACCGTCTCCCCGATGGCAGGAGGCTGAAGAGGCTGTGTGAGGGGTGGGTGGGGTCACGCACAATGCTGGTTGCTTTGCGGGTGAGGCGGGTACTGTAGAGGTCCAGAAGAGAGGGGAGTGGGACACCGATAATCTTTTCAGCAGCCTTCACTGTGCGCTGCAGGGTCTTGCGGTTGGCAGCAGTGCAGCTCCCAAACCACACAGTGATGCAGCTGGTCAGGATGCTCTCGATGGTGCCTCTGTAGAAGGAGCACATGACGGTGGTTTTTGATGTGCTGCCGCTGACCCGCACTGTCTGAGGCCTCTCGCTGAGGAAGTCCAGCAGCCAGTTGCACAGGGAAGTGCTGAGCCCCAGCTGGTCCAGTTTGCCGATCAGCTGCTGAGGGATGATGGTGTTGAATGCTGAACTGAAGTCTATGAACAGCATTCTGACGTATGAGTTTTTGGTGTCCAGGTGTGTTAGGGCTGGGTGAAGAGCAGAACAGATGGCATCCTCAGTGGATCTGTTACCTCGGTATGCAAACTGGTAGGGGTCCAGGGTGGCGGGGAGGGTGGATTTGATGTGGGCCATGACTAACCTTTCAAAGCACTTCATGGCGATGGGGGTCAGTGCAACAGGTCGATAGTCATTGAAAGTGGATGGTGAGGGCTTCTTTGGAACGGGTATGATGGTGGTGGCTTTGAAGCACGACGGAACAACAGCCTGACTCAGAGAAGCGTTGAAAATGTCTGTGAAGACATCTTTGAGCTCCTCTGCACAGTCCTTCAGCACACGGCCAGGAATGTTGTCTGGACCTGCAGCCTTGCGGGTGTTGATCTTGGAGAAGGTTCTCTTCACTCTGGCTGCAGTCAAGCACAGGGTCTGGTCGTGGGGAGGGGGGGTGGTCTTCTGTGGGGGCGTGCTGTTGTGTGCTTCAAACCTGGCAAAGAAGCTGTTGAGGTCGTTCAGCAGAGAGGTGTTGCTGTCACAGGTCTGTGGCTTGGGTTTGTAGTCCGTGATGGTCTGGATACCACGCCACAGGCTCTGCGCGTCTCTGCTGTCCATGAAGTGTCCGGTTATTTTTAGTGTGTAGCTGCGTTTGGCTTTCCTGATGCCACGGGACAGGTTGACCCTCGCTGTTCTCAGGCAGGCTGCGTCCCCAGCTCTGAAGACGGTGTTCCTGGCCTTCAGTAGCCCGCGTACCTCTCCTGTCAGCCATGGCTTCTGGTTAGCCCGGGTGGTGATGGTTCTGGTGGTGGTGACATCAGCAATGCATTTGCTAATGTAGGAGGTAACAGTGTCAGAATACTCCTCAATGTCTGTGTGGTTGTTGTAGGTGGCTGCCTGCTTAAACATCTCCCAGTCTGTGGTATCAAAGCAGTCTTGTAGTGCAGCAGAGGCCCCCTCTGGCCACACACATACCTGCTTCAAAACTGGTTTGGTGACTTTAACCCTGGGTCTGTAAGCTGGCATTAGCATTACACTGATATGGTCAATGTGGGGGAGGGGTGAAGCTTTGTAAGCACCTTTAACTGATGTTTAAATCATGCCCAGAATGTTACCTTCTCTTGTGGGAAAGGTCACGTGTTGGTGGAAGTGGGGTAAAACTGTCTTGAGATTTGCATGGTTAAAATCCCCAGCAATGATGAAAAATCCGTCTGGGTGGGCTGTCTGTTGCTCACTGATGGTGTTGTAAAGTTCCCAAAGTGTGTCGATTCTATCAGCGTTGTTGGTGGTGGGGGGAATATACACAGCGACCAGTAGGGTGTTATCTCTCTCGGTTGATAGAAAGGACGGCACTTTATGATCATAAACTCTGCCAGCGGTGAACAGTGTTTACATACCACAGCAGCATCTCAACACCAAGCATCACTGATGTAAACACAGACTCCACCACCTTTCTTCTTTCCTCCTTTAATAAGGATTCTGTCCGAACGGTAGCATGTGAATTGTTCAAGCTGAACGGCGGAGTCTGGGATGCGTTCGTTCAGCCATGTCTCTGTGAAAATGTACGCACAGCCGTCCCTCACGTCGCGGTGCGCAGCTCTCAGTAGCTCTATATGGTCCATTTTATTGTCCAGAGATCTTACATTTGCCAGTAGAAGAGTTGGAAGAGCGGACCTGTGTGGTATTTTAGCCAGTCTCGCTCTTATGCCTCCATGTTTACCTCGCTTTTGTTTCCGCTCGCACCGTTTACGTTTACGTCTCCTCTCCGGGGGGTAAACTGGCTCGCGAAGCAGTCCCAAAGTTTGAAGCTGTTGTCTCAGTGATTCGGGTAATATCTCCACAGAAAGGCTGTTACTGTTTAAGTCCAGTTAAAAGTCGACGGCTGTAATTGTGTTTTTCCATAGTAAAACATGGAGAAAAGTCAAAAGACAAGTTAGAAAAAGAAGAAAACACTGCTCTATCGGGAGAGAGAGGGGCCGCTGCGACCGGTCGCGCCGCCAGTCAGTCTAAAGTACGTTTGATCGCAGCCTCAGATCCTAATGGCATTTTCTTTATAACCAAGAGTTCTACAATTCTACAATTCACTTAGCAGACGCTTTTATCCAAAGTGACGTACATCAGAGAGTAAGTACAACACAAGCAAGGATCTAGAAAAAGGGAACAATGTCAGTAAGAGCAAACGATCAGCTTTGAGTCCGATTGGACACACAGGTGCTGACAGGAAGTGACCAGAGGCAAAGCACAACATTGAGGGCAGTTCTTGAGAGCTCTAATCAGTATAGAAACCATCTTGTCAGTCGTCATTACCATCATCATCATCAATAATATGGAGACCATCATCATTAAGTTAGTAGGTATTCATGAAAGAGCTGGGTCTTTAGCTTTTTCTAAAAGGTGCAGAGGGACTCTGCAGATCCAATGGAGTTTGGAAGTTCATTCCACCACCGGGGGGCGACAGAGGAGAAGAGTCTAGTCAGCGTCTTAGTACCCTGTTGTGAAGGTTGGATCAGATGCCTTTCATTGGCAGAGCGTAGTGGGCGGGAGGGAGTGTAGACCTAGATCAGAGAGTTAAAGTAAGGAGGAGATGTTTTTGTCGCTGTTTTGTAAGCGAGCAGCAGAGTTTTAAATTTGATGCGAGCAGTAAGGAGATGAACAGCGGAGTGACATGTGCTCTTTGAGGAAGGTTGAAGACCAGTCGTGCTGCTGCATTTTGTATCATTTGCAGAGGTTTGATAGTGCATGTAGGAAGACCTGCCAATAGAGAGTTAAGTTCATGTTTAGGAACTCGTACTGTGGTTTTATGGTTGAAAGAATTGTCGGGACACAAACCGAGTGAACAGTAGAGGTAATGAAGATATCCTAAACAGTGTTTACTTTCACTGGCTTATGTTGGAAGCCACATTTTAAAGCTTGTGTTGGGAACTTTTTAGTAGTGCTGATTTTGGCACCCCCTGTGGGTGGAGCAGAGCCTCTCTGCTGATTTTGCAGGACATGCTGTAGATGTGTTTTTAAAATATATTTACAACTCTTGGTTTCCCCCCTGGCAGAGTATCAAACATACAGAATATTCACAATAGACGTTACCAGCAGGACTCTTGACGTGTTCACTGTTGGGACTTTTATCAAAGTAAACTGTCGTAAATAGTGAGCTTCCTGTTTGGACTGACTTCCTGTTAGTTTGTCAGGAAAATGTGTTAAAGGCTCGCTGCTTACCAACATCAGACATCTCAGGCACGGACGCTGAGAACGGTCCATCAGGAAACGTTGGAGCGTTGTCGTTGACATCCTGAACCTTGATGATGAACTCTGACTCCGCCTCCAGCGAGCGGTTCGTCCGCCTGTCGATGGCCCTCGCGTGTAACACGTACTGGGACTTCCTCTCTCGGTCTAGGCTCTGGGCGGTGTGAATGTTACCTGATGTCTCGTCAATGATGAAGATGGACCCGGCCCCCTCACCGGACAGGATGTACCTCACGGAACCATCGGCCTTGTCAGAGTTGGAGTGCAGCTGGAGAGGGAAGAAGGAGAGAGAGAGTGAGTAACTGAGGGAGGGAGTGAGGGAGGGAGGGAGGGAGGGGGCGGTGAAGTGTCTGACGAGTGTGTAACACAAATTAATAGCCTCGTGTCAGGACGAGTGGTCAGTTAATGGTGAGGAGAGGAACAGCCATCCAATCAGAAGAGGAGAAGCAGGAGTGATGGGAGACAGGAGTGTGAAGACCCTGAAACAAGTTACTGCTGCGGTAACGTCACAAAAGAGAGTGACATCACACGTTGATCAGCGTGGAGTCCAACCAACGTGTCACTGAGACAAAGTGAAAACAAAACCCCCTGAGGATCAGTGTTTCAGTATCAGTGTGTGCTATGAGCTGCTTTGTTTCAGAGTTAGAAATATTGACACTTGGGACGCCGGATAAGCGGTTATGCCCTTTGTCCAGTGGTTAGAGTGCTTTCACAGCACTTTCACTGCTTGTGACTATCTGTAAATCTTAGTTACAAACCACATGTAGGTTTGTTTATTTTGTTTGTCAGCTCTCGTTACTTTTGAAATGTGGCCGGTATCAGACTAAACTGGTCTGACGCAGAACGGTGTGAAGAGGGGATTTCATAACAACCTTCTGATGGAGAACTGTGACGGGGTCCTCTTTCAAAACACCCAAAAAATCATGAAAACACAGGCGTAGTTGAAGACTGCGATTGATGTATTTTTTATTTTTAAAAAAGATGCAGTGACAGATATTTACAAAAAAAAATGCAAAAACAGGAAAAAATTGTATTTAAATTATTTACAAAACAAAAAGCTTCCAAAAACAAAATTCCACATGAATGAGCAAACAAAACACGAGCACTTCAAAAAGAAAGTCTCCAACATGTTACCTCCTCTGTAACCAGGACTAGAGTAGCACTGAAAATAGCAAGCAGCCATCTTTTAAAATCAGAAGCCCCTCTCACTGGGCGTTATGAATGACATAACATTTTAAACAAAACACACTTTCTCATGAATGAACAGTTTTTAACCTTTTACATTGATATAACCTACTCATCACTAAATTAAACATTTTAACCCATATTTAATTAACACCACAGCAACGTATCTGTGACGAAACATTGTAAACAAACATTTAATTAAACAATCAAATTACACTACTACTATTGCGCACCGCATCCGCCTTAGAATGCGGAAATGGGCCGCCTGTTTGGCAGATGGAAGACAAAAATAGCTCTGAAGTGTGCACCCTTTGTCGTGCTGAAACGGAGACGTCCAACTTAATTTGTAAAAGTTGTTTCAACATATTTACTAAGGAAGGATCTGACTCAATTGTCTTGGGTCACATTAACTTGTATAATATGATTATGGATAACTTATTTTGACATGGTAGGTACAGCTACATTTTGTAAGTTGTACAATAACACTAATTAATCATGCTGACTGAACAACACTTAAGTTCAATCATCAGAAATTATTTAAACTGAGACAAACATTTTTATTATGTGAAAATAAACTCTAAAATAGTAATTATTCAGAAAAACACAGTTTTGACATATCAACAATGTTTACATTTAGCAGTCTAAACGTGTCAACTTAGTTTACCCCCAGTTGGTGTCAAGTTTGGAAAAAGACAACACAACAGACTGGATTTGTTGGAATACTGTATTCCCAATAACAATGACTTTCACAGCTGCTTGAAAACATGCTTATAGCTTATATGCTATGATGCAGTCTGCATCATACATTCTATCAAAATTTTCTAAGACTTTTAAGTAGAAAACCATTTAACAGTGCATCATTCAGTGTCAACATTTAATATGGAAATCTATGGTTGCCCTAAAGAGCAAATCAGAAAACACAACAACAAATCAAAAAACACATCAACAAGTGTTGTTGTGTTTTCTGATTTGCACCTCAGGGCCACCGTAGATACCCAATATTAAACAGAAAATATCCTCAAAATTGAGGAATTTTTGCAGCCCTGTCAGGTTCTCATTTATACTACTAAGAAAACACTGTGCATAAATCAACAGATAGGAAACCAAAATGTTCATTAAATGTAGTTTTGAATATTGGAATACTGAACTCTTGTACAGTACAGTAGCTGTTTTCAAAATCACTCAATTACCCATAGTATTACCAAATCCAGTGAGCTACAATAAAAAAAATATACAGCTTACTGGTTACCAATAAAATAAACAAAAGTTTACAAAGTTATGTGCAGATGAACCTCTGGCAACTGATAGCAAAGAAAAATGTTGTGAGGAAAAAATTAAAAAGCAGCACTGTGCAACATTTGAAGTATTAAACAGAACTAAATCTATATGCAATAGTTTCTTTTGAAAATACTCTGTTCATTTTTAGTTTCTGAGAAACATTTCAAGCCAAAATCCTTTCTCGCAAAAAGCAACAGTTGACCTTTTGGTCACTCTACAGTGGATCACGTACGTGAAAGCAGGGTTTTCATTGCTTGAGCTTTTCTTGAGAGTCGGTTTCCATCAAGCTCCATGATGATCTTCTGCAGAGCTTCGAAGGTGTATCTTAGCTCTAAAGGGTAGCTTAGGTTGAGTGCATAGACCAGAGCGAACAGCATCGCAACAGCAAATGGGACATTCCCTAAATCATCCAGAACTTGGACACCCTCCAAGATGATACCCACATCGTCTGGGTTATCATCTGGCTCTGCACCCTCTTTTCGAATGGCATAGATTCCAAAGATCATCTCCTTCATTTCAGCCTGATTGCGTTCAACATCTGCGTCCTGTAGGGGGGGAAAAAAAGGAAAAAATAAAGACGACAATTTTCATTCATGTTATACTAGTCCCTTTTAATAAATGTAAACAAGACAACTGTAAACAGCTATTATTCATTGACTTTACATAGTCAAAGACTATAACTGCATTGTCTTTTTTTAGTGAATGACAAATGTCAGAGTAAGGCCTGGAGGACAAAAACTAAATTCCATACCATGTAATCTTTCACCAGCTTCTCGGGCTCTTCGTTGAGGTACACGCACAGGGCTTTGAGGATACACTCTCTTTTGACATCAATGATGTTGGTCTGCGGAGTCTCAAAGTGAAAGTATGCCACAAAACATAAAAAATAAGGAACCCCGTTTTAAATAATGAGGAGAGTAGATGTAACAAACATAATACAACATTGTACGAACAACATTTTCTTTAATTCAAAGTATGTAAGCATTGGTAAGTCACCCCAGTGTCCCATAAAGATTTTCAAGTTTAAATCCTAACTTTTCAAATTAAAAATCTGATCTAATCAATTTCTTCTCTTTAAATGTCAAGTTTTCTAAAAACAAAATTGAAGGTATTAAAGCGGTACAAGTTTGACAGTCTATAATTTCTATTACCAAACCTGGAATAAGGGAACCATTATGCTCCTGACCGTTCTTCCTTGAGTGCCACCTTTCTTGCCAAACACTCTGATAAAGTCTGAAGAGTTAGCATCCAGCCCAGAGAAGAACCTCGACACCAGACTGACTGCTGCAATCCTCTTGAATTCTGCAGTTACCTTAACACAGAAGCAAGTTTATAAATCATGACACTGAAGCATCTATTTAGTTAAACAATTGTCATCTTTCACCAAATCTTGAATCAGTTTACCAGTTAATTTCATGGCTTGCTCATATTTTGTCAGGCTCATATGTAGCACAGTGTAAATTGGGCCTGAAGGTTTAACGGCATTAATCGTCATTGGAAAATGAACATACATGATGAACTTGTTGCAAGAGACGCCTGAGAGGAAATGAAATTAAACATACACACCCACACCCACACCAGAGCTATACTTTTGGTAAACAAGCAGCATTTGACCAATCAGGTGGATCCCCAGGATCAGTTTTAATTTTGACAGCAAAATACATGACGCAAAATGTGATAACAGTGATTACTCGTCAGCAATTCATCATACTGCAGTCTTTTGAAATCCTTAGTTGTTAAAGTAGCCCATCCCTTTCATTCTTGTAAACTATTATTGTTTTGAAATGGAGAGTTAGTAACCATTAAAGACACTCTGACACTGTGACAACCAACCCAATTACCGTTCTTTGAATAAAATGTAATAACTTTTTACTAATAACTGGACTAGCACCTGAGTTTTTGTTGACAAAATTGGACTAAAACTGCAGGGCTGTGGATTTATTGAATATTACTATTATTTGGGACATTCAATTTTAATTAAGAGTTATACCCTTTATGTAATTTTCTTTAAAACATTGAAGATAGTGGAAATTAAAAAAAAATAATATCACCTTAAATTTCTTTTTAAACAAGGAGCAACATAATGTTTGGGGTGTAAAAAAAAAATTGTAATGCAGAGAGACTTAGAAACTGTAGAGCTATTACACACACTTGAAATATTTGTTTATAGCAAGAAATATCATCACATTAAACATCTGTCGCAGATTGCAAAATTTCCCCATACCTACTTAGCTGACTGTACATATTACTGGAATATAACATGTTCCAGTCAAAGCAAACGAGCGCTGTGCATTTATTTACTTACCTCACATACACAGAAGAGAGCTGGCCATCTTGTTTTCAAATGAGCAATCATGGGTGAATCTCGAACAACTTCTTGCCTTCTGTGTGCAAAGGTTTTGTCCATCATGGCTGCCACTGTGTCCTCATTGTTCCTTTTCTTTACTTCCAAAAGAAGGGTCTCTCTTATCTTTTCAAGTGTCTCTACAGACTCACCAGATGGGAAGGTGGGGCAGTAATTCACCTCAGCCTTTCTTGGCTTCTTAACACCAAAAGGAGGACTACATTTGTCTGCAGGTTTATTGTTTAGGGAGTTTAGTTCAACCTCTGGCCATCCAAGCCGCTTCAGCTTCCGTCTGTAGTTGGCAAGCTTGTACTTTAAGCTCATCTTCCAACCGTCATATCCAGTGGTAGAGCCTGGTTCTTTCAAACATAGATGAGACGATACAAGAGCTTCTGCTACATCTTCAAAGTCACTGTCAGAGGGGTACACTTTGTGCTTAACAATCGCTTCAGTTAAACTGTCAAGAATAGCAGTTTTTAGTCTAATTTCAGGATTCAACAAAGCTCCAGTTTCTTTTTTATGCAGTATTGGCTTTATCCAGCTCCAGCTCACAATCATACGGGAATTGGGGCACAAGGAAAACAACAGGCCATCCAGAGGATTGAGAAGAGCTGGACTCAGGAGAAGACAAGATGTATGTATCACATGATGTCACTGACAAAGAGTCATCTGAGGAGAAAGATGTAGCAGGAGTCGAGTAAGGAGGGGGCGGGGATCCACCAGGCAGGGCAGAGGCAGAGGCATCTGAGTCCAAGATGAGCTTGATACTACTTTTGTCCTGGATCTCTGTTACTGAAGTCAAATTTGTAAATTCATTGCCAAACTCAGCATCCATGAATTGAAGCCTGAAGTCTGCCTCTACCCCACACTGCCTCTTGATGTGCTGAACAAGTTCAGAAACAGTCTCTGGGATCCCATTTTCCAAGGAAAGTCTCTGGGAATTGTTCTCTCTAAGTATGATTCTGAGCTTCACTGGAGCCATTCCTGTGAATTAGAAAAACATTGTTTTTACATTAATAATTCCGATGTAGGGTTGCAAGTAAACAATATTTATATTGGTTATCTGAACACATAGTTCAAGATTCGTCATTTTCTATTAAAAAAAAATCTGACAAAAAGAAACCTCCAGTTTTCAAAGTCTAAGCACAGACAAACAAACATGTGCGCGCGCACACACATGGAGCCCAGCACACTCCGTACAGAGAAAGAAAATAACCACAAGAAACGCAGAAAAAATAAAACCTTTTTAAGCGCTCCCAGGGCCATCTCTGTGAAGATGGCAACGCTCGCTCTCCTGTGAGTTCCCCCCCTCCCCAACACTGATGCTGTTTTATCAGAAAAAAAAAAAAGTAATTTATTTCCCACTTTGTGAATTTTTGTAAAAAACTATTGCCATAAATGACTATCTTACTGCACACTCATGCACAAATAGCACTAACAGAGGTTGGAAGACAAAATGATAAACCCCACTGGCGCCCGTGATCCTGCACTTCAGCTGAAAATGACAACTTTTGCTTCAGCCACGAGTTATAGTTTGCAGGCTAGTGAACAGCAAATTGTCATTTAATCACTAATTTACCTACGTACCAACAAACTTAATCTACTGTCACACGTGATGTTTAACAGTTAACAGCACTTTAGTTTCTTCAGTTAAAAACTATGCTTAAACTAGCTAGCAGGCATAGTTAGCTGTGCAAATGGTGACAGTCGGAAATATATAAATACACTGAAATAAATCAATAAATAACAACATAAATAACACACAATAGAAAGGGGAAAATAACTTACTGATTAAGAAATTTCTCCACCGAGATGGTTTAAATTTTGATGGATGGAAATAGATTGAAACTGTAATCAATCTCCCGCTCCCAACTCCCGGTAATGGCTCTTCTTTGCCAGAAGCATGCTGCCTTGGCTGATGAATGGGGCCTGTCGCACATTACTGCCACCTTCTGCTCTGGAGAGGTATTGCAGATGGGATTCCTACCTAAACCCATTAGGTTGTGTTGACATAAAGCATTCTTGTAGTTTTAAAAATTTTGCATGACATGCTAAAACTACATGATTTAAAAATGTTTAACCACTAAACATAAATTAATATATTAGAAGCTACATCTTATACTTATGTTGATTAAACAGACACCCATGTTGCTTTTTTTGAGTGCAGAACAAAAAGTTACTGAGGTCACTTCAAGGTTAAAAGCCTTCATTTGTGCATTTTCTGTCAGATGTTTTTCTCAGTCCTTCCTGCACACGAGGCTGTTTTTATTTTGCATCATGTGTATAACTTCTTTTTCATATCAAAGTCTGTAAAATGTGACGCTCTGCTGACGGTTGACTCGCTGAAACTTTCTGATCATCTTCACATCTTGAGTTACTACTGCCAAAACACACGTGAGAGTTTGAAAAGAAACTCATCGTCACTGACCGACACTCAAGAAGAGAAGAACCTCCACCTGAGGACTCTGAGATTTACTATTTCCTCGAAACAACTGTTAAAATATGTAAAAAGTCTCTCACAGGATCCTCAGATACATTGTTACGAGTGTCTGAGACTTCAGCTCTTTTTCCCAGAAAACACTGTTACTTAGCTCAGCTGTCATCACGTCTCTGTACGTTCATATTGATTCTGCTACAGCGTAATATTGGTGTCACCATCTGTGAGCTCAACATACACACAGGGGGGATCACTTCATCCTCACATCAGGCCTCTGCAACATTCAGATTGAAGGTGAAACTGAACAGGGCTTTAGCTCACCCATTCGTCTGTTTTAATGTGAGAATGAAAACATGTTTGAGGGTTCTTTAAGTATGGATCGTTAACACCTGTGACTTTATAAGTCGTCCCATCGACCACTTTGAATTTTCTCCCTGTTCAGGTGAAGGCGAACAGGTCAACATGTTTTCTTTTTGTTTGGAGTATGTCAGCTTTGTCCTGAGGATGTGAGCGTGAGCTACATTCAGTTTGAGGTATCCAGAGTTTAAACAGTCAGTAAAGCTTCTGCATAGCTCCACGCTGTTAGCTAACTCAAAAAAAAAAATCCTGCAAAGGTTCAGATCCCCGGTGACTAAAAACTTCTCTCTTTCAGCGCATGGATTTTTAATTATCTTGAGGCCTTCAGGAACATGGTGAATATGCAAACGACCTGCATGTCTCTCACAGCGTGCTCCCAGAACGCTATCGAAGTGAAGAAAGAGGAAACAGAGGCGAATCTCAACACCGACAGCAACATGAAGGGAAACAGAAAGAGACAACATGACACAAGAAGGGAAGGGAAGGAACAGACACCCTCTGCCAGTATGAGCTTCAACCCCGCTGCGGCGCACAGACAAAGACATCCCATCGCCCGAGCACAAAATAAAAACATTCAAACCCAAAAAGAAGAGACAGGAGGAGACAAAGAAAGAGGGGGAGGTTAAAAATACAGCGGCGTGGAAACGAGCGTGTTTCTAAACAGCAGCTGGAGAGGAAGTAGCAGCCGCTGACATATCGAGGCTGAAGCATCTCTGCGACACGAGGAACAAAAGAGTGAGGGAGTGAAAGATGAATCAAAGAGAGTGTGGGCGGGCAGGAAGCCACGGTTATTAATTTAAACAGGTTAATTCCCCTCTTGTGGGATTTCCAGGACACGCTGCACTAAGCTCCGTCACTAACCGTGCCGAGCGGAGACACGATAAGGTGGCTTCACTCTGATTGGATGTACTTTATCGTATTTATGTAACATCAGATCATCACACCGTCAGCTCGCCATGTGGACACCACATTCAGCTCAGGGTCCAGTGGCTTCTCCGGACTTTTGCCCTTGAGCAGTCGGCCGTCAGACCTGGACCTGGTCCCCAGAGCAGAGTCCTGTGGCTGAGCGCTGATCCTGAAGGGTTGTGAAGGTCAGATGAGGAGGAGGGAGGAGTGCAGTGGGGTGTTCAGTCTGATCAGATCAGGAGGCAAAAGTGAATCACCGAGGTATTTCTCAAGTGAATGTACATGTCTGTCTCTGTATTTTGTGTCACTTCTAAATGTTTCAGTATGTTATTTCCATTTCCATCTATATTAAAAAGGAAATAATCTTCAGAAAAGGTAAAGGGGTAATAATGGATTTGAAGTGTCTAAAAATTTAAATTCTGGTTGGCATTTTTTGTTTTGGATTTTGAAAATTCCAAAAAATCAGAGAATCGAGTTTTCTGTTCTATCACTGAGTCTTTAACCCCAACAAACCACAAACAGCTTGGTAAAGTCAGCGGTTCTCAACTGGTGGTACAGGACCCAGGAGTGGGTTGCGGAACGTGGGCCTGAAAAAAAATGGTGTTAAAGAAGTCTATGAATCACTTTTAAAACATGTTTGTTGTGTTCTTTGTTCTGTTTTGTAACGCCTCAGGTCTAAACGTTTTCAGGGAGAAGTTGTTGGAGCGTCCTGAAGCTTCAAGCAGTCGAGAATCACAGGTTTAAGTCGGAGGTGAGCTCCTATAACATGATTTAGTTATTTCATCTAAAAAATTGATGCAGGTGAGGTATTCATATTTAAACGGTTGGCTCGAGCTTCTGCTCTCTCTCTGCACCTTAGGAGTTGGGGGACACAGAGACTGAGCACATGATGAAGTGTGGAGAGTTCAGGTGAGGAGACTTTACAGTTCATCCCTTTGGGGGGACTTAAATCTTAAAGTAGCCTCACCCACTGCAGCCCTATCTCCTGTCTGCACATTGTTACTGTAAAGGAAAGCCTTCCCCATACAGAGGCCTCCTGAGGTGTAAACGCCTGAGCAGCAGCAACAGGTACTGTATGTGACAGCAGAAGAAGAGATCTGAACCTGAACGCCTCATCACCACATGGATTTAATGTTTGTGTGAAGTTAACATGTTGTCCTCACCTATAGACAAACACTGAGACCTGCTGCACTAGCTCAGTTACAATAGGCAGAGGTTAGACCTTAAATCTCACACCTAGCTCCTCGTTGGTGTGCCGTCCTAAAATACGGTTGTCATGGTGATCGTTTTTTAACCTGGGGTAACATAGAGAATGAGGAGCAGCAGAGGGTTTTACCTGCTGACTCTTTGTACTCAGACTTTGGTTTCCCCTGGAGCGGATACGGGGATCCATTCATCCCCCTGATGATTAGAGTTCACTTTAGTTCATGCTGATAAAAGAGAGGCTGTTCCTCTCCTCTATGTAGGACACACAAGGGGTGCAAACTAGCTGGCTTTGCTAATTATAGCGTCAATATGTGCAGGATTTTATGACTGAATGGTTGGATGGATCGTAGTTACTGCTCGTATCAAATTTAAAACTCTGCTCCTCGCTTACAAAACAGCGACTAAAACGGCTCCTCCTTACTTCAACTCTCTGATCCAGGTCTACACTCCCTCCCCCCCACTACGCTCTGCCAATGAAAGACGTCTGATCCAACCTTCACAACAGGATCCTAAGTCTCTGACTAGACTCTTCTCCTCTGTCGCCCCCCGGTGGTGGAATGAACTTCCAAACTCCATTGGATCTGCAGAGTCCCTCTGCACCTTTAAGAAAAAGCTAAAGACCCAGCTCTTTCATGAATACCTACTAACTTAATGATGATGATGATGATGGTGATGATGATATTTAGGATGGTTTTGATGCTGAGAAGAGCTCTCAAGAACAGCTGTCAATGTTGTGCGCTGCCTCTGGTCACTTCCTGTCAGCATCTGTGTGTCCAATCAGACTTAAAGCTGTCTGTTTGCTCTTTCTGACGTCGTTTTCTCCTCTCTCTCTACCTCGCTTGTGTTGTTCTTACTACCCGCCCCCTTATCGAATACCACTCATTGATTGGACGCTGCAGCGGATCGGACTTAACATCAGCGGAGTTTAATAACGGAGAAAAGACGCTAAACAAAGCGTCGGACATTAAAACAGATTATAAACATCTGTCAGTTTGTAAAGAGTCTGTGATGAGCTGGGATTAAAAAGTGTTTGACATGAGGAGTAACAACGAAATATGAAGCATAAGTTCTATAAAATCAATATAATGGAGTGTAGACTCATCTCTCCCGACTTTATATTTGATTTGTTTTTGATTCACTGTCTAACAAAAAGTCTGTTAATATGAAGTGTTAAAATCAAAAGATCATAAACGATTCCTTCATAATTATAACAGGTAGGTTATATTTTATTTTTATGATCAGTCAGACTGTTTGTTTTAATTTATTACATTGAGAATGAACGGCTGACAGCGTGGGAGTCATCTGGGAGAAACACGTTTTACATTCATCATTATGTTAAAGAAGTTTCATATCAGACTGATCATTAATGATCTTTGTGTTCGTTCTTTCTCTATTTAGAAATTAAATAATTTCCAGTATTCCTAGGACATCATAAAATATCTTTGTTTATAAAATATAGAGTTCATTATTGGATTATCAGTCAAAACAAATAAAAATAATAAATAAACAATTCAATATTAAATATTTTTGTTAGTATAAATTGTCCTTTTGGTTTGAAGTAGACTGCAGGTTGTTCTTCATGTACAGGTGTTTATTGTCAGATTAAACACTGTTACTGTGTGTATTTTATTATAAATAACACTGTGTATTTGTGTGGCGATAAACAGCTGTTAAAGTCGACTGACAGCTGAACGTGATCAGCTGTCATCATCACAAACTGACGTCGCTTCACGTGACGCTACAGAGGAAAGGATGTCTCATGTCTCTTAAAACATATCTCCTCATTCCCTCTCTCCTCTGCTTCATTTCCTCCTTTCCTCTTTTCTCTGCTTCATTTCCTCTCTCCTTTGCCTTGTTTCCTCATTTCCTCTCACCTCTGCTTCGTTTCCTCATTTCCTCTCTCCTCTGCTTCATTTCCTCATTTCCTCTCTCCTTTGCCTCGTTTCCTTGCATCTCTCCATGCATCTCTGGTGGGAGGGACTAAGACGCAAGTGGAGGAGGCAACTGGAGAACACTTGGATGCAATTAAGAGAACTGGGATGTACCCCTTGTTCAAACTCTCATCCTTCAGGAGTCTCTCTGTGAGGAGGTTCCTGGTTTGAATCCCCGTCCGACAGGAGCCTCTCTGTAAGGAGGTTCCTGGTTTGAATCCCCGTCTGACAGGAGTCTCTCTGTGAGGAGGTTCCTGGTTTGAATCCCCGTCTGACAGGAGTCTCTCTGTGTGGAGTCTTCATGTTCTCCTCGTGCATGTGTGGGTTCTCTCCGGGTACTACGGCTTCCTCCCACAGTCCAAACACACTCACTCATTGTAGACAGTCATGTCTCAGAGACACACACAGGATATACTTGATGATATTCATCAAGAGATAAACATGTAAATGTTCTCCCAAACTACAAAGAAAACCAACAGGGTCCAAAATCAGGTCTTATCATAAACAAGTACCTCTGAGTGAAGCACATGTCTGACAACCCTATAAAATCCAGAAACACACTCCTGCTGCAGAGACAGGATGGTCCCAGCTGTGTGTGTGTGTGTGTGTGTGTGTGTGTGTGTGCGTGCGTGCGTGCGTGCGTGCGTATAAATAAATGGGAACATCAACCAGACATCAGCCGTCACCAGCGTGTCAGACGTCACTCTAATGTTTGGCTACAGCGCGGTTTACCAAGAAACCTGAGCACACAAGGAATTATGGAAGACAACACACACATACACACACACATTTGCCTGGCAAGACATCAAGCACACACACAGACAAACAAACAAGCGCACACCTCAAACTCGCTGCAGCTCTCCTAAATTCTTGGCAGAGATAGTATTCCCTAAACAGGCCGCGATTAGTTAACTGATCTCTTCCACACACACACACACACACACACACACACACACACACACACACACACACACACACACACACGCTGAGTAGGTGTCAGTGGATCCAGAGCTGCACGGAGCCTTTCCTCTCGGCTGCAGCTCTTATTTGGATATTTAGTCTCTCAGAGAGTTGTGTGTGGATGATTGAACAAACAGATTCAGATTCTCTTACAGTGTCGATGTGTGTCCTCATTCTCCGAGGGTGTTTTTAAACCTATAGTTTGTTTGCTTTTTTTCCAGTTCAGATGTTAATATGAGTCATTGTTACATTTCCCCCCTTGGGTCTTTTTGTGTTGACACTTTAATAAAGTAAATCAGACCAAAGCACACAGCATGCAGGGCTGTCCCGACGCCATTACAGCACAGCGTCCTTTCTCCACTGCTACACATGCTAGAGTCCTAGTCACACTTTGCATTGTGGGACGCCTCCAAGACGCCAGGTAGCTCGTTAACCTTGTGGGTTATCTTGGAGCAGCGAGGAGGTCAAATATCTCATTGACGTTTTGGGCAGATCAGTCAAACGCTCGACTTAAATCCAGAATGTTTTAAAAGAAGCGTACTGTGGCTATAAAGACTCAAACTGCCCACTGTGTTGTTCTAAATCTGTGCCAAATCCTTCACAGTAAAAGTCCCCACGTTTTATCTGTTAAAGTCACAGCATGAAATGTAATGTTTTCTGCAGCAGAAGATGAGGTCATCTCTGACTCTGAATCTTTATTTATAATATATTCATAAATACTCTTAAATCAAAAGACTGACTGGGATCATGTGGTTTAAGAAATCTGTCTGCTGCATAGTCCCCTGCTGAGTCGGCAAAATGTGTTTCTTTACTTTTCCAGGTTGAGAATTTTCATGCAATTAAAAATTTAACTTTGACACTGACAAGTTGAAAACGCACTGTGAGAAGAAGTCAGATCTCAGAAAGAGTAAAAGACCTCAGAGATTATTAGATGGCTGACATGTATAAAAGAACAACAGAAAAAAAACAGTGAACAGGTGAGTGTGGTCCATATAATGACCACCATCACCATAAAAAGCGCCCGGTGAACACGCTCACCACCAATATTAGGTAGACTGTAAACAATGGATAACCTACAATGTGACACCTTCACAGGGCGTTGGCCTCATCGTCTCTGACAGCAGGACTCTATGGAACGCTTGTTGTTGTTTTCTTTTCTATTCAAAGATCACAAGACATTTTCTCTCTTATTCCAGGGATCTGGCCTGCTTCCCTGTGTTTCTCTTAAAGGGATACTTCACCCGTTGAAACATGAATCTGTATTGACATTGGGTCATATATGTAGTAGAAATGTGAAATACATTTTGAAGTTGGTGCCTTCTTGACCGAGAAAAGGCAGAAAGTATCTTTTTGGCTCATGTGGATGAGAGACAACAACTCCCAGAATGCACTGCCTCCCCTTCATCCATATCAGTTTGAAGCTGAAACATACTTTTATCATACTTTCGTTCTTTCCAACTTTCTCCATAGAGCCTGTTAGCATAGCTTCCAAGCAAGATGGCGGACGTTAAGTTTCGATTCTGGGAGTGAGTTCCCACCCACTGATCTGTGATTGGTCTGTAGCTTCAGTGATTGAAAATATGAGGAACTAGCATTGTAATTTCACACCGCTAACCACAACAGCTTCGATGATGCAAAATTAAGGTTTTTGCGTCACTGGAAGCTCCTTTTCAGACTCAGAAATACAAAGATTTCCCGTCTCAGGGGAAATGAGGGCGGGATGCACGACCATTCAAAAATACTACCAGGTTTCTAATGATACAAAGCTTAATGCAAATGGCTGAAGTATCCCTTTAATGGCTTTGTTTTTCATTGTGCTGCTGTGATGTAATCGTGATGTCTACTTTAAATTGGTCTGTAGGGTTTGTATTTACCTGCACTCTGTTTTATATCAATATTTAATTCTCTCTCATTTCACACATGCATGCATGCACGCACGCACGCACGTTATATTTAACAACAGGTAACAGTCAGTCCCCCACTGAGCGCTCTGTTATCATTATGAACCCTCGTCTTCCCTCTATGAGCGAGGCTTGTGAGTGTAAATGACTTTGATAATGGCCTCATTAAAGATGATCATCCTGAAACCTTTGTCGTCTGTTTCTTGTGTTCTCTGCTTCTTTATGTCACCGTGCTGCTTCAGATTGTTAACGACCTCACTTAGAGTTCCTGCAACTTTTGTATCATGTTCTTTTATTATTATGATCGTCTTCTGAACCCTCCGAGAGATCATGCTGGAGAAAATGTGGAACGACCTCAGGGGAACATTTTAAATAATGCTGTGCGGAAGAGCAGAGATGTGAGTGTCTTTGCTTTTTATCAGGGAGCTGCTGGTTTCTTTTCATCATGAAATGAAAGCAGAAGACTCTTCAAATGTTTACGAGTCAATCGAACACAGTTAGCATCAAAACAACAACAGAGTGTTCTGATTTTCATCTTCACCATCTCCTGAGAGAATTATCCTAAAATTATAAAACATGTCCTATTTATTCACCGGACACAATTATAATTTTAACGCCCTGCGCTCACGTTGTTCAAATAACAAATGACCTTGAGCCCGTTAGCGCCCAGGGCTGTGTTTGTGTTAAATCGAGGTGTTGTCAGACGTAAGCTGCCAAGTTCCTATTTGCACCTTAAACCACAGCCTGGTCTGAAGTCTGAAACCTTAGACCACATAATACCTGGCCTGAAGTCTGGAATCTGAAGTCTGAAATCTGAAGTCTGAAGTCTGAATTCTGAATTCTGAAATCTGAAATCTGAAGTCTGAAATCTGAAGACTGAAGCGTGTTCCTGATTTTTAGGATGATGGGCATAAATCAGAGACTTCCACACACATACAGAACAGTTTCATATCCGTGCTACAGGAACATTCAAGATGAGTTTTTTAAATGGACAGAGGGCTGACTGAACATTTCCACTTACACTGTGTGCACACCCTGCTCCACTGGCTCAGTTCCTCGAACTTTGGCGGCAGTAGCTCTGTCTGTAGGGACTTGGGCTGGGAACTGGAGGGTCGCCGGTTCAAGTCCCAGTGCGGACCACTTGCGGAGAGGTGCCAGATCACTTCCTTGGCACTGCCAAGGTGCCCTTGAGCGAGGCACTGAACCCCCTCCCCACCACCAGCTCAGGAGCGCCCGTTGTGGGCAGCTCCATCACGCTGACATCTCTCCATTAGTGCATGTCCATAGGATCCTGTTTGTGCATGTGTGTATATTCAACCCAGTCTTATGTCAAAATGTGTAATACCTACGTTGGTCCACAGCGCAAAACGTAGTAGTTTCACAATAAGGGCTCTAAAATTGTGACATGCCTACGTTTCCTTTTGCCTATTCTTTTGTATAGGCATACCTCAGGTCACGTGACTGCCCAGTTTTCCCCTAGCGAAAAAAAAAACATGGCGGACATCCCTTCTATTTTCGGTGGAAAATGCAATATTTTAAGATAGTTTGAGGCTTAAGTGTCGTTTTGATAACCTTTCTGGCGACAAATGTACATTGTATCTTCATAATCTTTGTTCGGTTTATGTTTATGATCTTTAGGTTGTTCGTTTCTACGAAGATTCTTTCAGGTCTCGTGAGAAAAACGTTGGAATGGTACGTTTTCTACTGTTGCTATGGTGGTTGCTATGGACGCGATCAACAACGAACCGGAAGGAAGTGGACGTTCAGTTCGTGGCTATTAAAACGGGTTACATCAGACCCTAGACATCAAACTAAGCTCCTATACAATAAATAATGATTTCTGTTACATTTTTATGGATGTCTTCCAACAACGATTGGAACGCTGTGCAGAACTAGGCCGTCACGTGACCTGAGGTATACCTATACAAAAGAATAGGCAAAAGGAAACGTAGGCATGTCACAAAGACAGAGACAAATAAACTGATGGCCTCACAAATCCTCACTGACACTCCTGAAGTGAGTCAGAGAGAGACATGATGCATTCACTGCTCCTTGGAAATGTAGATTATTTGACAGCCTAATGGCCAAGGATAGCTTTGACTGATGTTTGCCACAGGGCTACACACACACACACACACACAGCCCTTATCTAAATAAGGCAGGACGGACAGTGAGGAGGAGACTAGTTTGTGTCTTTGATTTTCAGATTGATCCTGAAAATAAATGAAGATATAAATCATTCAGAGGTGGAGGGGGGGTAATGAGAGACTAATAAGAGATGGGATGGGAAAGGAGAACAGTGAGGGATACACTGAGGTGAACAAGATGCCACACTAAAGTAACTCCTGGTCCATCTCATGTCTGCATGACGGCTGCAGACAGACGGCTTCATTTCTCTATGACATGCATGTAACAGTTTTCTCTTCTGCATGAACAACTCCTGAAACTCCACAAAAAACATCGACAAAAAAAATACAAACATCTCATATCGCCTGCAAAAGCAAACCTACATTCAGAACGCTATCGACTCTTCTAAAGGTGAAACTTGGGCTTCAAAACTTTACACACAAACACCAAATAAAAAGATCTATCCCCATCGAGTGCACACTCTGAGCTGAATGTAAAACACTTCAAACACTTCTACTTTCTACAGATCTATGCTCACTATAAAACACTGTTACTGTCTTTGTCTCTGGTAGCATGCTGCTAATATGAATGAGGAAACAAAATCTCTGAATTCATAGATTGTGACAAAGGAAGTGCTGGATCCAATCAAATAGGTGCCGGTCCTGATCTGTGCCAGATCTTGTTCCTGATTATTATGATATTAATTATACCATAAGAACATGATAAAGCCCCTGAGCTGTGGCCCTGACTCTGGCTCTGTCTCTCTGCTCTGCTTTCTATAAACTGTTTGTCAGGGGATGTGGACCGAGCTGAAAACAAACACTTCAAACAAAAGGCCGTTTCCCAAATCAGTCCCTCTCTGAAACACTCCACTCTGCAAGAGAGTCACACTTGTTATTCTGGAGAGCTCTCAGTGTAAAGACAGAAGGTATAAATAAAAAGGTAAACTGTGGGGCACAGGCAGGAAACGGTGGTCACCATGGATACTAATAGATATAGCCGCTCTGCTGTGAGGCTGTATTCTGTGCTAAAAGAAACAAACAGAGGAGGTCGTCTTAGTGAAGACCTGTGCTGAGTGGGTCCACAGCCACAGAGTCACCTTTCTTTATTTGATAGAATTAACGTCTCCGGCGGTCGCCAACATGATGGTAAGACCAGAAAAAGATGCAGAGATAAGAATGCGAGTGAGTAAATAATGCATGAAGATCTCAGTGATGCCGCCTGACCACCATCACTTTATACATGTGTGATGTGTGTTCATGAACTGTGTTTTAAAGGTCACATATCCTCCTCCTCTTCAAAAAGTTTAAATAAGTGTCATAGCTCCTCAAAACATGTGTGTGAAGTTTCTTGTTCTAAATCCACTCTGATCCAGTATTTGATCATGACTATAAACCCCTCTATTTCAGCCCTGCTCAGAACAGGCTGTTTCTGTGTCTGTACCTTTAAATATGTAAATGAGCTGTGTCTGACCACGCCCCCTCTCTGGAAGGACTTAGGTGTCTCGGTCTTTCTCGCTCCATGTCCTATTGTTTAAGGTGAGAAGGCAGACTCAGAGGGCAGAACAAACACCTAGCTGTGGGAGTGTCACCCACCTGGGGGAGGGGTTACTGCCCTTTGTGATGTCATGAAGGGAAAATCTCCAAACGGCCTGTTTGAGCACACATTTTCTGAAAAGTGGAGCAGGCAGAAGACAGAGAGGATGGACTTTTCTTATCATTGGGGGGTTTGTAGACGGATTAGAGACACATGAGCAGTTGTGATTTTATTGATGCCCTGGGCAAAAAAATCAATTGGGGGGGCCTTCCAACCAGCGTTCATCACCATCATGTCTGCCACTTCTTCCTCTTTTTTCCTGTTTTTTTTCCTCTCCTGTAGATGGATAATTCCTCTTTATTTTTCTTTGTTGAATTCATTGACGAACTTTGGTTTTCACAGCAATCATGCACGCCACGCTTAGCAGGGCAACGAGAGTGGATGCTGGTAGATGGGAGGTTTCCTACTATCGTTAAAAAATAGCATATTTTGGGCCACTGCTTTGGTTTAAAGATTGTCAGCCCTCTGAGGCCCCCTTACTGGGACCCGAGAAGTTGCCTGGCTTGCCTGTTGACAAGCAGCGCCTGTGTGCAAAAAGAAACCCAAACAGAACAACAGCTGCATGACTTACACATGTTCTGAGCCTCTTATGGTGATAATCACATCTAGCTCCAATCAGCAACATGAGCTTCACTATGGTGTTTACTAGTACATCTAGTTTTTAATGGTGTTTTATCTTTGGTTACGTCAACCACCCTGCAGAAACAGCTTTGCTCTCTTTGGGCCTCATCGATGTTTTGCATGTTATTGTCGAGTTTAAAAAACAAACTGAACTTTAAGCTGATTATCTTTGACTGATACAACTTTTTCAGTTTAAAAAATTAAGAAAGATTAAGGCAGGAAACAAAGTAAATCACAGCTTTAAATGGAACATGGTCCATTTCTTGGATGCTCATCCTTTCTTCTCTCACTGTTGGGTCAATGCTGGGAAACGTCGAGCACAGAGGCAGAACTTAAAGGTCAGAAACAGAAGGCTGAAGCATTTACCATGAGAGTGACGAGGTTCTGTGGTCAGAGACGGGCAGAGGCAGTACTGGGTAATCAATCCAAGGGTGAAAACAAAAGAACAATCTGGAAGTGTCTAAGTGAACAGGAAAGGCTTTTATACTGGCCTGATTACAGATGAGAGGCAGCTGTGTGCACAGGTGAGTTTAGATGGCGGAGTAGGTGGATGTGGCTGTCTGGAGCGTGCAGGGTGAGTGACTGAGTGAAGGCAGGTAAGCACAGCTGTGAGTAAACCTAGTGAGTAAATCTGTAAGAGAGCTTTGAGCATTCAGAGGAGTAGAAACCGGAGACCACCGTACTGACACTGAGTATGAATGGTGCCCCTTTGAGTCTTCATTACATATTCTAATGGGCACTGAGGCATGTTGCTACAGTTTCCTCATGAATATTAATTCATATTATTATGAGCTTTTTATATATTTATATATATTTTCAATTCAAGCCTTATTGTTCATGCATGACTGAGTTTCTGCAGACTAAATACCCGTGTACTGTATGCGCTTACATGTACATGAACAGGTGTTATAAATCTGACTCTGGACTCCTTCTGAGTCCTTTGTTTTGATAAACCCTCCGTCGATACAATGACTGTAGAGACTCAATGTTTCACTAAGCCTGTGCGTTGTAACCACCAACAATACACGGACTCTCTGTCATGTCGTTATGTAAATGATAATTCAATGTCCTGTGAATGGTTCAAATACAATAGCATGCTTTATAAGCACGTAGTGATATTAAAAATAGATTTAAGAGTCTAGAGACAGGAAGTGTAGACTTCTGGCCAACTCACAGGCTACCATGTGCTTTGATAATAGGTTGATAATGTGTTATCTAAAAATGTGTTCTTTGCTGTGTTAATGACAGTGACAGCAGCCACTTTAAGATTGAAGTGCAAATCATGTGTGGTTCTAGGCAGGGGGCAACAGGGGAAACTCTGAGCTTGGTCCCTCCTGTGGCCATCCCTTCAAAAGGAAGAGCCCCCCTAATAACACACTAGTATTTGACTCAACAACTCGACTCACAATCTAGTATTAAATTCTGTTACTGAAACAAATATAAATCATGGTATTTAATGATGTGCGCTATTATTTGGCATATTATATATATATATTTGTTAAGCGATCATCTTTGTCTATTTTTCACCTGGGTTTAATGTTCCCCTCTGATGAAACAACTGGCCCCCGTTTGGCCCCCTCAGTAAAAATGGTCGAGAACTACCACTGGTGCAAATGTATGCCAAGTGAAGTTTTTATCGATAAAGATTCTCTTTCTCTTGCGAGAGCATCAGATCCAGTTCAGGCAGAACCGATGCTCCAGATTATGTTTGATGCTCCGTAAATATTTTAGTCTTGTTTCGGGTATGCACGCCAAGATTGTTGTGCAAACCAACTCTGCTAACAACTTCTTACTAATTACTAACTCATTCTGGTGTCCCATTGGTTGATTTCATCCCCTCCCCTGGCAGCCCTGGTCTTAACAGCTGCTGCCCAGGCTAAGGCACTCCAAATGTGGAGTTAGGGCCAAGGCGGGGATATTCTGATGCCCTGCCCCTTGGTTGTCCAGCGAGAATCTTTTTCAAGATTCAGTGGTAGTTTGGTGTGTACAGCGTTTTCTACTCACAAGGGCGGGCCACCAAAGAGAAAGAGACAGAGGTCGGTCCGTGGTTGTATGTTCATCTCGTCAACGCAGTGATTGAGGTACAAAGACTTGTTGACTTGTTAGGTTGTCACCTTAATATTTATCTCCAGCTGCTCACTGCTTAAGTCATCCTGCACTCTTAGTTTGGGATGATCGCTGATTTACAGATAATCAAATATAAATAATGTTATTTGAGGGTCTTCAACCTACTGCTGATGAATGCTGTCAAGAAAGCTGAAACACAAAAAAACACAATAAAACCACAGAATGAGGAGGGGGGAACACGCTGTCTGTGTGTGTGTGTGTGTGTGTGTGTGTGTGTGTGTGTGTGTGTGTGTGTGTGTGTGTGTGTGTGTGTGTATAGATGAGTCAATGGGAGGGAAGTATGATGAGCAGATTTGTCTCTAAGAATTATGCTTGGACAGTCGACACAGTCAGAAACTGGGAAGAGAGAGAGTGGGAAACAATATGCAGGAAAGGAACCATAGGTTGGATTTGAACCCAGGCCGCTCGCTGTGGAGGACTTAAGGCTCTGTTCATGTGAAGTGCAAACTAACCACTAGGATAACAGCGCCCCATGAGCAGAATAAAGTTACACTAAAAAGTTAGAGAATGAAGCACAATATCTACACAGAGAATATCAAGGAAGAACCAAACCTAATACAAATTGGTGATAAAGTGTCAGACTGTGGGAAACCCTGGAGTATCTCATCCCTTACAAAGAAGACGATTTCAAACTGTAATGGACAACAGGTAAATGTTTTAGTTTGCCTAAATCATCACTACAAAAAAAAACTTTGTCCATTACCCAACCATAGCTGCAATGCAGAGATATTTCTAATACACAGTACAGATATTTCTCTAACTTAGGCCCCGTGTCCACCCAGCATCTTTGTTCTGAGTGCTCCACATTTTTTGTGTGGACGCTCTCTCTCAAGTTGAAAATCGTTCTACTTTTCAGAAAGGCTCTGTAAGGGTCACTGGAGCTCTATTCCAGATGTATGATATTCCCTGTAAACTAATCCTCTTCGCTCCTTGTATGCTGGGGTAAAAAAACATTTCAAACCAAAAACATGCAGTCAAAAGGAACGGAGCAGTGTCTGTCATACAGCGGCCGTTGTCAACAGATTGTTGTCATAGAGACAGGATGGACGTGCAGCATTAGTACACAGCCAGAAAAAAACCTGCCCCCCTTTAAATCCAGTACACCAGACGTCCCTAGCCCTCCTCCACAACCAGCGACTGAAGCATATGACGCTGTGCACTGCAGATCCTGATGAGAACAAACCCCTCTGTATTCTGTACTAACTCCAAATTACAGCACAGCACTTGATGGAAAGGTCAATTCTTCTCCAGCACTGCAGCCATGTGAAGAGATCGCTCCACGTTAGGCAGGGAGCGTGAGTGTGTGTGTGTGTGTGTGTGTGTGTGTGTGTGTGTGTGTGTGTGTGTGTGTGTGTGTGTGTGTGTGTGTGTGTGTGTGTGTGTGTGTGTGTGTGTGTGTGTGTGTGTGTGTGTGTGTGTGTGTGTGTGTGTGCGTGCTTGTAATTGCTGGGATGCTAACAGTGAAGTGAACTGGATGTGTGTCCTTACTGTTGTTCTCATTTTAATGCGTTTACATGAACTTTAGAAGTGACTCTCCCTGTTATCATGGATGAACCCGTTAACAGGACAATTTATTCTTCTTGACTGAACAATTACAGCGAGCTCTTAACACGATGGCCAGGAATGATTATCCCTGGTTTGAAGTTTGAAGTGTGTACTTGCAGTTTGACGAGACACGCTGAGAGATATTTTCATCCCAAAGTGAGCCTGAAACTTCACAAGGATCCTCATGAAATGTGGATTAGCTTGCACATGTTTTTCTTCCCCAGAAGTGATGTTGACAAGTCCACCCTAACCCCCAAATCACACATACTCTGTGCGCGCCGCGGTCCATCAGCCGCTCCGTCGGGCGGCTCGCATCTATCACACTGGATCCGTTTCTGGAACGTCAGCACACCCATGACACATCACAGGAGAACTACAAGATCACAGGAGAACTACAAGATCCTGCGGGAATAAAGAGAAAAACAGGCAAACAACATGTTGCTTTGTCTTTCTGAGGATGATTGGTTGTTCATTCGGTGCCTGTTTGACGCGGGTCCTGCTGCTTGATCGTATACCCTTGCACTTACCCTAAAGCCTAACCTTAACACTTAAATGATTCTCTTTGTATTAGATGTTTATGACTGCTAAACACTCACAACTTATCTTTTTTTAAACTTATCTGGATAATATGACGATTAGTTGACCCGATGAGTTCCTCTTGTGCATACTAATTTGGTGTAAGTGCTGTTACATAAAACTTTAAGTTCATGAGTCATAAATGATTTCATATTGTCATAATTTGATGTATTCGATAAATAAATAAATAAATAATAATTCATGTATGTTAAGCTAAAAGGTTAAAAACACTGTTAAAATCTTTGTTTCTATGTGGAACTAAAGTTCCTTGTTTTGGTTCCGCTACGACGGAATTAAGGGACGGACATGTACGGTGAGTTCACGTTACCTCCCGCGAATTTGCGTAAACATGCATGAAGACTGTTACCACTGATGTGTCAAGTTTAAGCAGACTGTGAAAGACACTTTACAAGGACCTTAAATGAGTCAAGAACCTCTTTTCATGACAAGCGGTGCAACGAGGTATTTGTTTTATGTCAAATGTACTTTTGTTTGAGCAGATAATTATTCTGTAATTTGTATAAGATTTTATCTTTAAATATTTCTTGATATATTTGCCAATACAGTTCTCACGGCGTTGTCGGCATGATTTGTATGTGATACAAAGACGAAGATCCTTCACAAGATTGCTCCAGCAATAAACGCCCGTTTCAAAGAACCACCCTGTGTCTGTTGTTGTGAAGAGAGCTACATTTGGTCTCTCTCTCTCTCTTCTGCAGCTGTGCCTGAGTTGTTTGATTTTGAATCTGATTGATTAGTTTATCTGCCCCACCGCTTTCCCTGAACCTAACCGCAGGAACGAGGGCCTAAACCTAACCTCCAACCTGAACCACCTTTTAACCACCTCTGTCGGTGAGCCCATTCCTGAGGCCTCCAAAACTAAATGAGTTGGGTTGAAATGAAGGAGGGACTCCAGTAGTCATGAGTCTTTTAAGCCCTCACCCCTTTCTTCTTTATTTTGAAGAGGCATGAGGAAGAGGGTCTTATTTATTTTATTTTTTTATTACATTTTTATATTAATTTCTTATATTTTAATCACAATTAGGGAGCTGGGACTCTAAATATCATAAAGCAAAGGTCATGCCCGTGCACCTAATGCTCCAAGCATGAACCTCGTCCCTAACCTAACCAGTATATGGATCTGGGGAAGCTGACATCGACTGATTGGCTGGCTGTTGCCCAGCTCATAAGCTCCGCCTCCTCCATGTTAACAGATGGGACAGATTCCTCTATATTCCTCTCTGATACTGCTTCTTATTGCTCTTCAAAAGCTTGAGAAATGTCGGCAGAGGAAATAATGAAATCAAGTGAAATGAAAGAGCAGCGTTATCAGGGAGACCTGCAGGGAGAAGGTACAGGAGCTGTAATTCAGAGGCCACTGATACGCTGGCACCGCTGAGCCTGGCGTGAGAGGCAAAGGGAAGTTAAAAGAGTGAGACAGACGGGGGGATGGAGTTTGAAACAAAGCGTGATAAGGCTTTAGAGAGGAGGTGTGAGGCATCACACAGTCACGATCCACAGACACACTCTCACATTTCCTGCCTTGAAGGAAGCTTAACACACACGTTTCCTGCAAGTCTGCTTTTTAACTTCCATCCTTCCTCCCGTGCCCCGTGCCCTCTCCTCTCCTTTCATCATTTCTTCTCCACTGTTCTCTCTTTACCTCACCTCACCTTCGCTCTCCTCTTCCCGTTCTTTGCTGCTCGCCTTTCATCTTCCCTCCTTTCATCCACATTTCTTATTCTCACCTCGCTTTCTCCTCGTCCCGCCCCAGACTCCTCTTCACATCTCCTGTTCTGGACTTCTTCTCTCCTCATAAATTCTCACCTTACATTCTGTTTCCTCTTCAGGTGTGGCCACACACCGACTGAGTGTTCACACAAAACAGCTCAGGAGGAAAAGAACATGTAGGGGGGGCAGTGGTGGGAGGTCTGTGTTGCACCAGGTACCAGAGCTTTGATAGAAGCTGTGAGGCCGGTAAGCACAGTGAAGCCCATCAGCCAATCGGAATAGTCGCACAAAGGGAAGTTTTAATGACGGGTCAAAAGCTCATACTCCCTATTTCCATATAGTCTGTAGGTTAGTGTTATGTTGCCACGGTTACTCATCTTAAAGAGCCTACAGTCTGCAGCGCATTCATTTGGAACACTGAACAGACTGCAACTGGAACTACTTCCCTAGGTGTCAATATATCAAAAGTTAATGGACACCCACATGACACCCTTCAGCCAATCAGAATCAAGTATTCACGCAGACCATGGTATGAACACATACTGTTAAAGAGCCCATATTATGCCCTTTTTGGGGTTCGTATATTTAATCTATGTAGCTACTTTTGTACATTCACAATAGATAAAGTTTGAAAAAAGTGTCTGTTTTCATGTACTGTTCCTCCTTGCTCCCTCTATGCTCTGAGTCCGTCAGCTGCACTCTGCTGAGCCCACACTGTTAGACCCCACGTGGGCCAAGTCTGCTCTGATTGGTCTGCCGATCTGCTCTGTCGTTATTGGTCAGATGCTCAGCACGCGTCTTGGAAATTTCAACATGAGCTGCAGGGCTTGCCACAATGAGCCAATGGGCTTAGATCAGTGATCTCACACTGACAAGACCACTGACAAATTTTTATCGAGGGAGCTAGAACCAAGCCTTACATGCAGCTAATGCTACAGCTAACAGGAGGACGTAGGAGAAGCCATGTTTCCACAGACTTTTAATTTTTGCACATAGATTCAATTCAATTCATAGATGTGCCTAAACATGCACAGGACACTTGGAAAACATACTAAAGAGCATATAAAACCAGAAAAGGCATGATATGGGACCTTTAAACAGTGTTTCCCATAGGCTTTTAATTTTTTACAGTTTTCCTTTTTATCTCTATTAGATCGCCATCCTCGATCCGTAAATGAAAGTAAATAATCTCTCTCTCTCTCTCTCTCTCTCTCTCTCTCTCTCTCTCTGTCTCTCTCTCTCTCTCTCTCTCTCTCTCTCTCTTTCTCCAACGAGTGTCTCATACAGGTGTCAGAACAGAGGGAAAGAGAGAGATGTGTGAGAGCTGCGGCTCCTTTCTAGCATGTCATTCCCCTCTCTCTCTCTCCTATCCACTCTCCTGTCTCTAAAATAAAGGCAGAAAACGTCCCCTTCTCAGTGTCTCAGTGAAAATTATCAATTATTTATTTGTTACATGAAGATTAGACTTTTACTTTTACTTCTTCATATCCTTTCTCTCAAATGTTGGCGGTGTAGTTTCATCCTCTCCGCCCTTCTAGCTCCTGTTACTTTTTCTGACCTTGTTTCAACTCTTCTTATTTTAAACTCCTCTTCTACATATTCTTCACTCACCTCACCTCACCTGTGCTTCTCTGCAGCCTGCCCCTCAGCAGGCTCGCTCGCTCCATCAGTCAACGTCAGTGCACACTATATGACTTCCTGTGTGTGTGTTTGCATGTGTTTTCAAAGTGCACTTCACCCTCCGTGTTGTTCTGCTCAGAGGGATCAATAGAGAGCGAGGATTCATCTGAGAGAGAAAAAGCTCTGCTCAGCTGTCACAGCACCCTCCAAACAATGACTCAGTGCACCCCTAGGAGCTCCCTCTCAGAGTGTGTGTGTGTGTGTGTGTGTGTGTGTGTGTGTGTGTGTTTTTGCACCTTAAGCACATCTGTCTCCACCTTCAGTGTCCAGCCACATAGCATGATGCACACACACACACACACACACACACACACACACACACACACACACACACACACACACACACACACACACACACACACACACACACACACACACACACACACACACACACACACACACACACACACACACACACACACACACACACACACACAGTGGAAGCCCTGGGGTCTCAGTCCTCACCTTCATAAAGAGCAGTGTCAATGTCATGCAATGTCACTGTCAGAGCCAATCACATCAGCTTCAATGCATTCATGCATCCCTGCTGACCAATAGGACGGGCCGACCAGAACCACTCACCATGTTACTACACACACACACACACACACACACACACACACACACACACACACACACACACACACACACACACACACACACACACACACACACACACACACACACACACACACACACACACACACACACACACACTTACTCAAGGTCTGCTCATAATCCTCTGGCTTCTTTTCTCTTTTCCTCTTCACATGTCACTTCCTGTTCCTGTCTTCAGTTCAGCCTCTCCATGTCCTAAGCTTTCATATCATATAAAATAATCTTCCATAATACAGATCTGTCTTATCAGGGTAGTTCAAAGTCACTTAAAGTAAACATAAATTAAGTAAATAATAAAGTATCTGCATCATTCACAGTTTGAGATGTAAAGGACGTGAAAGCAAAGGAAAACATATGAACGATATCGTGTTAAAAACAGTTATAGTGATGGGATGAGCAATTATTTTCACTTCTGAATAAGTAGAATCAGTTCAGTGCTTAATCGGAGCTCTGACTGTCAAACAGAACTCAATGAGTTGAAACACGACCGAACGTTTAGTTCTGCTCGCGATCGTACTGAGAATGGCCGTTTGTGAATAATAAGACAATGAGCTGATAAAGCTCCTATAACAATCATAAACAGTCAGGTGAGTGAAGTTAAGTTGGATAAATAAGCCGTTTGCAGCAGCGTTAAAAAGCACATTCATTCTCGCGACACCTAATTGTTAAATAAAATATTTGCTACTTCGTCGATTTTGGAGACATGAGAGGGAGATGGAGGGGCTCCCGTCCTGTTCTGTGCAGCAGTACGTTCAGACAGTGCCATGTGTGTGTGTGTATGTTTGTGTGTGTGTGTGTGTGTGTGATACAGCAGGAGCCCTGAGTCTCTCTCTACCTCTGCATCAGTCAGTGAGTCTCACCGGAATCACCCCGAGTGTACACAAATCAAATCACTGACTGACCAATGAGAATCAGGCACCAGTACGAGGCACGCCACTTAGGCAAACAGTTAGAGCACCGACACTACCAGTCCGCCCCAGCTCGAGCCGGCCCCGGCTCCTCGTCCTCTGGAGAGAGAGACAACGAATCATTTGCGAACGTCGGATCACTATTGGATTGCAATAAAGTGACGACAAGTTGAAGACATGTAATGAAGTTTAGCTCGAGTGTCCATCAAGGTAGAAGGAAGACAACTCAGCAGATGTAATTTTCCCAAGAGGAGAATTAAACCCATGTGTTAACTTAAATCAAACTAAGGCGTAAACACTGTAAATATTTACTTCAACACATAAGGCCGTTTCCTCAACTGATTCAGAGATTTCTTCCAGAATTGATCTTGGAAATTCCTGGCAGAAAACAGACTCTATGTCTGTGTCCATAGACAAACAGTGAGAGCACCGACACTACCAGTCCGCCCCAGCTCGAGCCGGCCCCGGCTCCTCGTCCTCACCGCCGCCGACAGGCAGGTATCATGTCTCGGCTGCTGAGCTGGCTGCTGAGCTGGCAGTGGCCGGCGGCGTCCAGCAATATAGCAATATAGCTGCGAGACAGTTTGTATTGCGACGGCTAGTGCGCCGCTGCAGTTGTATTTTTCCGCCATAGATACCTTTAGCATAGCTTCCAAGCAATATGGCGGACGTTAAGTTTCGATTCTGGGAGTGAGTTCCCGCCCACTGATCTGTGATTGGTCTGTAGCTTCAGTGGTCGAAAATATGAGGAACTAGCATTGTAGTTTCACACCGCTAACCAACAGCTTCCAGTGACGTAAAAATTGCCTTTTCAGACTTAGAAATACAAAGATTTCCCATGTCTGGGGAAAATGAGGGCGGGATGCAAGACCTTTCAAAAATACTACCAGGTTTCTAATGATAAAAAGCTTAATGCAAATGGGTGAAGTATCCCTTTAACTCAATGGGCGGGATTACACTTTTCTGTAATGATTCGGGAGGGATAACCACTAAAATCACAAGCGATTGAATAGGGGGGAGAAAAAAATAACCAAAATAGTTACAATCTAAATAAATAGGCTTCCTTTACTAATTAGCCCTGAGAGAAGGTGAAAATAAACCAACACTACCAAGCAGCTGATAAAAAACTAGATTAAAGGAAAGAACCAAGAAGCTCACTAGAGCTGAGACACAAAGGCCACCAGGCCATGTTTATAAAGAAACCAAGAAGGCTGGGTCAAACATTCAACCTACACTGATAGAGCTGCCGGAAATATTTTACAAAGCGATTGGTGCTCTATGAAGAATCACAGAGTCAACCACTCAGTACCCCTGAAGGTGAGATGATGAGTCAGCACAGACCGCTGCAACTCAAGTTTAACACACCTGGAACAAATCAGGACCAATCAGTCACTCACACACAGCCACTGCACAGAGATGATTACCTGCCCACAGTGATCTCCCTCACACACCCCCTCGGACTCCGGATTTTCAATCAAGACCGGTCTAGACCACCGCTGATTGGCCATTTTTCCACGTCATTACTGTGATTAGAAGAAAAAACGCACCTTTCTTAAAGAATTAATAACTTTAAGTCATTTGTAGTTTGATTTTTATGATTTTTTATGGCCACAACCTTCCAGATGTCCCTGCACAGAAGATGGTCTTGACTCGGTCTCACCCTGCCTTGGTCTCAATCCCTAAATACCATCGTCTTGGTCTTGGACTCGGAGCACTCTGGTCTCAGGTGTGTCGTGGTCTTGGTTAGTGTGGTCTTGACTACAACACGACCTAATAGTTGTTAGGTCGTGTGTCTTAATTAATTAATTGGGTGGCTGTGGCTCAGTTGGTAGAGTTGTTGCCTCTCAACCAGAAGGTCAGAATTGTGTCTCTGCAGAGTTTGGATGTAAATATTGTAGGAGTTAAGACTTTGCACAAAGAGAGTGAAGTCAGACTCCCCCTGGGTTTGTTGTTTTCAGCTCTGTGTTGACAGCGACAGGACAGGGGAAGGATTCAAAATGAATGAAAATCTGCCCTGAACAAGGAAGATCCTTGTGAGAAAGTTACAGAATATATAATTAGAATAAAATAATAACAATCATTAAGGACTGGAGGAGCCATACAGGGCCACTAACAAGGCTGATTTGTTTATTTTCTTTACTGTCACTGCTTTATTAAGAGATTCCTCTCTGGTAGTGACATTTCATTTTCATCTCCAACAGGTGGAAGTCTCAAGGGACTTTGGGTTGGCTTTTACCGACTGTCACTTCCGGTTTACAGTGGGATTTAAAAATGTCGGTTGGTTCAGGCTCAGGTTACTTTATTGTTGGTGGTACTGGACGTGTGTTCGACCAGTCAACATACGCTGACATATGGACCAATCCCAGCGCACTGACGCCACTCAAAGTCCCTCTCATACTGCGAGTACCTGCTCTGAAGCAGGAGCTGAAAAGGTTCCTTTAACGGGTTTCTAGGATGTACGGGTTCCTGCAGTTGGAAAACGCCTTATTGGACACTCCAGCTTTAGCCCTGGCTAACTATAGAGGTTAAAGCTAAGCTATGTTGGTCTAAATAATGATCTTACCTGAAGATTCAATCAAATACATTTCCCTTCTGGTCTTTTTTTTCAAGAAAAACAAAGAACTCAGGAGCTCAAATAATCCTCTGACTTGCTGACATGTTTTTCTCTGTGCAGCTACAGATTACCTGATGACAGCCCTGATGCTCCAGTTAAAAGTGAAAGTGGTTTTAAAAAGTAAAAAAATAAATAAATCTGGAGATATTCAGTACACCTCCCAATTATTTGACTGCTCATTATTTCAACATGCAATTTTCCGGCTGATTCTGGCCGAACGTTGGAGTCACACAACTGATTACAAACTGAGTGTCTGCCTGATTGTGCCTCGTTAGTTATGCAGTGTGCAGTGCAGCTGTTTCTAAAGGGGATTTTTGCTCCACTCCATGACTGCATGTGGCTGTTAGCGCCGCTGTTTGTGAATTACATGTTTCTGCACTGAGGCTGATTTGCATAGAAAGGGACATTCCCCCCCCCCAATGAGCATAATGGATCCTTTAAATACACACAACCTGCAGCGACGCACAGAGAAGCTGGTGTGTAAGTACACTCAACAGGTATTGTAGAAATAATGTTCACCATGAATGGGATCCCATATCTTCAGGATGTGACTTTAAAGATCTGGAAATGTTTTCTTTGTGTCTTCATGGTTTTTGTTCTCATGAACACTGAGGTTTTTATAATCACTGCAAGAGCATCAGGATGGAAAACAGTCTGAGCGGAGGTATTACACAGTCCCATCTGCAGTGAGAGAACCCCCTTGGATTGCATTTTCCGCATACATTCCTTTCCAGTGTATACTTAGGTGTGCATGTCACAGATTATCCCACACACTGAACAGCTGTGGGTGGACAGCGAGCGAACTGCATCAGATTGACTTCACATCCGTAAAACTGCAATCCAAGATGAGCTGCCATCTTATCCCCCGAAACTGTTTGGCTGTTTGCAGGGGGGATCATATCACAACAATACGTCAGAGGATTTCTCTCAGCCGATACTGAAAAGCATGCCGCAGCCTTTTTTTTTTAAATCTCAAAACGTAGGCATGTAGAGACAAAGGTCATAGTTTATCAAATGATACACTTTCAGCCATCATGTTGGCAACTCCATGACACCTTTGGCGTTTTTTCCCTCCAGTATATAATGTGAAGACTGACATTTGCAAGGATAAGCCATTCTAAAAAAGCCCCACACAAGTCTCTCTGGTTTTATATTCGTACCTTATCGTAACCTTTTGCAGGCAGCTGTGTGCATCATCCTGTTCACATTGATCAAACAAAAAAAAACACTGGTCGAGAACAACGCACAGGAAGGTTTTGATTATTTATCTCATCATGTTGTAGATTGTTTACATGTGATGATACGTTGTGTGAATTGATAAAGCTGACAACATGAAGGTACTTAATGGAGGATGCTTTTTGCGTAACCATTAAAATTGATAGAAGAAAATGAGACAAGATCCGGTGTCCAGTGCTCAGTTACTCCTCTCTAATTAAATGGTAAATGGACTTGAGCTTATATAGCATTTTTCTAGTCTTCCAGTTACTCAAAGCACTTTTACACCACATGTCATACCCACCCATTCACACACTGATGGTAGCTATGTAGTATCATCCATCAGAGGTAACTAATGCCATTCAAACACCCCCACTGAAGCAGTGGGAGCAATTCAGGGTTGAGTGTCTTGCCCAAGGACACACTGGACATATTGCCCAGCTGGGGATTGAACCCTTGACCTTCTGGTTGAGAGGCAACAACTCTACCAACTGAGCCACAGCCACCCAATAGATTAATTAACCTCTGAATGGATCATGTGCACACCTCAGATTGTGTCTACCAGGATGGAAACTTATGCAGTCACCAGAACACAGTATGTTTAAATTCAATGACAGGGTGCAGCCCTACAGTGAACCAGTAGACCACTAGGGATAGGGATCAACAATGGGGTCCAGAAGAACCCATTTAAACCATTTAGCTAGTCCCGTCTTGTTAATCAAAACACTGCTGCCTAAACATACATCGATTGTCTAATAAAGTTTTGGAATAAAACTGAACTGCCAACTCTGTTGTTTTTAAATGTGCTCTATAAATAAAGGTGGATTGGATTGGAACAAGCACATCAGCGATGTTGACCAAATTATCAAAATGCAGCACCTTCGACCGTCTGCAGGTTGAAAACTCTAAATCAACAGACGGACGGACGGACGGTCAAGCTTCTCCACTCAAGGCAGCCGTTGAAAACATACCTATATTTTGTGTCATGTTCTGTTAATCAAACATAGTAACCTAAAAAAGCTTGAAAGCAGTGTGATCAAAGCTAGCTAGCTAACTGAACAAGGGGACAACGGGTTACATTATGATTTACTTCTCATACTTTATTAATCCCACGAGGGGAAAATACTTTAACATTATTGATATTGAGACAAGCTGTACACACATAGTCTGAAATACATACACATGGGCTGAAATACACACACATGGGCTGAAGTACACACACATGGGCTGAAATACACACACATGCACAAACAGGATTCTATGGAATAATAAAAATATATCAGAGTGACGGGGCTGCACATGAAAGAGCCTGAGCAGTTGGGGGTTTGCTGCCTTGCTCAAGAGCACCTCAGCAGTGCTCAGGAAGTAAACTGGAACCTCTCCAGCTACCAGACCAACTTCCGCACTTGGGTCCGCACCGGGACCTAAACTGGCGACCCTCCCAAAACACTTCCCAAACCAAGTCCCTGCAGACTGAGCTACTACCGCCCAAAGGTACTGTTCCCATACCGGGAGTCGAACACGGGCTGTCCGAGAGAAAACCAGGAATCCTTACATCTAGTTCATACAGGAATGATGTGTTCAGTGTCAGTAATGCGACTATCAGGCTAAGGTCATTAAATCATCATCATGCTGTTTTTTTAAATGTAACATCAAGAAAAAGAAAATGTAAGTTTATTCAAAAAACTTGAAAAAACAAAAGTTTTGAAAAGAAATGTTTTTGTTTTCCGAGCAAACAGATATAGGGCACCACCGTAATGAGTTCTAAATACTCTCAAAGTCAATGGGTATTTTGAATGGGTTTGTGGTTAGATGCCTGAAATAAGGTCTGTGGTTAATACAAGCTTAAGAGATTTTGTTTTTTTGTTATATGACATAAACCACGTTAGGTAATACCCCTGCTTGTGTATGTTGAAGTTTTTACTCGTCCTTAAAAAGGCAGTTGCTAAAAAGGAGCTAAATGAGAATACAGTGGTTGTCGGGGACATTAAACGTCATCACGCCAGACACAATGTTCGGGAACTCTCCCACTAGTCCGCCTTACAGCCTCTAGTTGTGTTTTTCAGTGCTCTTGTAGATTTATCAATTTGTAGGCAAATATTAGGTTAATAAACAATGCATTAAGCTACGGTTTCGCTAGCTTGTCAAAATCGCTATTATGTGGCCGATAATTTTATCAGAGATCGTCTGAAGCATAACGGTAGTGACGTCAAAATCATCCGACCTTGGTGTAGTTCACTGTAGCACAGTGGTTAGTGTGCGCACCCCGTTTTAGGCCGTATGGAGGCTATAGTCCTGAAAGCAGGCGGCCCGGGTTTGAATCCAGCCTGTGGCTCCTTTTCTGCATGTCATTCCCTATTCTCTCTCCCTGATTTCCAGCTCTGTCCACTGTCCTATCTCTCCATTAAAGGCACAGAAAGCCCCCCAAAAAATCTCATTCTGAATTCTCAATAGACCCCATGACGATGCTACTTCCAGGTTGGCCTACAAAAATACGTCTCTCTTTCTTCTCTATACCAGCTACATTAAAAACATATTGTTGTCTTGTCTCTATAGTGTTAATGATAAAGACTCGGATCGTTGAGGGGTAACAATAGTGGTAACAATATCAATACAAATGTGAGATCCCGATCCTTACAGACGACCAAAACACATCAGAAAAAAAGTCATCCCCCTTGACACTCTCAGATCAGTCGGCTGGGAAACAAAAGACGTGAACAAGTAGGCTCAGAAAAGGTCTCTGATCGAGTAACGACTCCATTTTGAAACCTGCACCAACATGCCAAACACCAGGCCAGAGAAAGAAAGACTGGGCTTCAAAATATATTTTAAGAAACAATCAGGATTCTTTACCTTTCCAACGTACTGAGGTTCAGGTCCGATGTGTTCCTCCAGAACAAAGAACTGGTTCCAGATCCAGCCTCTCCTGGGCCGCTGGGGGGGATCCTTGTCTGTCTCCACTGACTTGGTCTGGTTCCTTTGTGACTTCGAGTTTTGGTTTGTGATCTTGGCGTTGGTTTGTGACGGAGATCTGAGTCTGGCATGAGATTTAGGTCTTGATAGTGATGCTGGACTGGGTTTTTTGGCAGTACTGGATCGAACAGAACCTGAAGAGTTGGACTTATGGTTAAGACTGGATAGTGTAGTTAATTTAGTTACAGGTCCTGACTCAGATTCAATGCTAGTTCTGGTTCCTACAGGAGACTTTGGGAGTGTCCTAGGCTTTTGGCTTGGCTGGGATCTGATCCGTGGTTTCCATTCTGCAGACTGCTTTGGGTTATTAGAGATATTTCTCACCGACCCTTGCTGTGAAATAAAGTTCAGTTTGGGCTCAATGTGTGGCTTGAGCTCTGTGTCTGAGTTTGACGAGGTCTTGGAGATTTCTGACGGAGAATTTGTGTTGGACCTGTAGTTGCTGGTAAGATCCCAAGGTTTTAATTGAGGCTTACTCCGGAGGTTCTGGCGAGAACTCGAGAGCTGGCTGGACCTCAGTGGAGACGTATCTTCTTCAGGACTGGAGCTCGGGAGCGGGATCGTTCCAGGCTGTGATTTGGGCCCCAGATGAGGGTACAGGCTGGTGTTTGGGTAGGTGATGTGAGGGTTCAGACTTACCCGGATCCCACAACAACTCTGGGAGACGACACATAGGAAGATAACCAGAGGACAAAGACAGGAAACTGCAGCCACATCGGGTGGAACTCTCATTGTAAAGAAAGATTGGTCCAGAATTGTTTTCCTCTCTCAGTTCCACGCTCTCGTACCGCTGTGGGCATTCAGTCCAACAAATACACTCGGACCCACGGGATCACAGTTCTCCTTACAGTGCAGGTTAGCCAGGAGGGTCCACATGATACAGTCCAAAGAATCATGGCAAATAGTTTCCCTTTAGAAATATGAACAAAAAGACCTCCATAGTCTGGTTCACTGCATTGAACTTCTTTCTGTTAAATCCCAACATTATCCACACAACTAGGAAGGATTTGGATTAATCTGGGACTCAAAGCAGACAACAAGTCCTTCTACTTGGAGAACAGTGCATGGTGATCCTGTGCTTCATCAGTGCATAAAGGATCCACTATGGACATAAACCAAAGTCTTTCCTCTTCATGATGAAAGCAGATGGTCACCAGGTCATGGTTCAGATGGTCAGAGGATAATCAGCGGTCTTCTTTCCCTGAAACAGAATTAAGAAAATCTTTCAAACATCTTTAATTTATGGAACCAACAAAATCTAATTAAAACAAAGAGACAAAGACAACATAGGAAATGACATGTGTGTGCTGCATGTAGCGCCAATTCTGTGTTAGACACACTTTTAATATTTTTCAATCCAAAGAGCGGGCTGCGTCCTTCTTCCAGACCTTATCTGTTTGTTAGGAGGCTAAAGGCCCACCTAAGCCCCACCCCTTCTGTCTGTTTCTAGGTTAAACGAAAGTTAGGTTGAGATAGTATTTCCAATATAAAAGGTAAATGGAATTGAGCTTAAGCGCTTTTAAACCGAAGGTCACACCTCCACATTCACACACTGATGGTAGAGGCTGCTGGGTAAAGAGTCCATCAGTATTAACTCATACATTCATACACATTCATACACTGCCGACTAAGCAGCGGGAGCAACTTTGGGTGAGGTTTCTTCCCAAGGACACGTGGAGCTGGGGATCGAACCCTTTACTTTCCGGTTGAGAGATGAAGGACTCTACCAATCATAGTGACCATCACTGATGTGCTTCAAAAGGCAGAAACCAATGAGTGATGTCAGTGATGCTACGTTCATATTTATATACAGTCTACACTTTCATCTTGTGTTCTACAGATTGTAGGGTTAACATTTAAAGATACCAATACATTTCAACAGATGACTTTAAAATAGGAAGGAATAGGCTGTCCAATGCAGTGTTCTGGGGCTTCAATAGATTATCCTTTAAAAAATGTTTTCATGTCTGTCAGAGTTAATAACTGTAGAGACAAAGTCGCGGTCTGTGCCAAGCTTGGATTGAAGACTACTCTGTTGATTCATCTTGAGCCTGTGAGTTTTTGCTCAATAGTAATTGCCAGTTTCTGTCATCGCTGTCCAAATGACACAGATGGGCTTTCTTTTAGTCTCCATTTCTAACTTTATTTATTTATATTGCACCTTTAAAATACAGACTTCTCAGGCTTTGGTTACTTCCCCTCCAGAGTATCCTGTTGTTTGCTTTCTTCTGACTAACAGTATGTCTAAACAAACAAAAAGCATGAGGACATGAAGGTTCACTGAAGATTAGGTAAAGGCAAGAAGAGATGCCCGAAATAAATTAATAGAAGGTTATCTTAAGGATTATTAAGATTTTTCTGTCATAGGTTGCTCTCAAGCTGAGTCAACTACAGTCATAAATAACCTCAGAGACTACAAGAAGAACTTCATACAGGTCTCTTAGAGCTCTCTACCAACGCACTTCCTGTCAACAGTACCAACAAACCTTGTCTCATCTTTAAGGTAAAATCCACTTCACTATGTTTTTCTAACACTAATATGTGCCTCTAGTCCATCTACAAACTCCCAATGATGAGAAAAGTCCATCCTCTCCGTCTTCTGCCTGCACCACTTCAGAAAATGTGTGCTCAAACAGACCATTTGGAGATTTTCCCTTCATGTCATCACAAAGGGCAGTAACCCCTCCCCCAGGTGGGTGACACTCCCACAGCTAGGTGTTTGTTCTGCCCTCTGAGTCTGCCTTCTCACCGTAAACAATAGGACATCGAGCAAGAAAGCCCGAGTACACCCAAGCCCTTCCGGAGAGGGGGCGTGGTCAGAGACAGCTAATTTACATATTTAAAGGTACAGACACAGAAACAGCCTGTTCTGAGCAGGGCTGACATAACGGGGTTTATAGACATGATCAAATACAGGATCAGAGTGGATTTAGAACAAGAAACAACACACACGTGTTTTGAGGAGCTCTGAGACTTATTTACACTTTTTAAAAAGGAGGAGAATATGACACCTTTAAATTATGCTTTTATTCTTATCACATGTCATGGTTCATTAACATATTCTGTTATACAAATCTGACATTTCAACTTAAAAATGTTTTCTTTTGTTGTTGTTTCAATTCTGCTGCCTTGTTTAAAGGAGATTTATGAAACTTTAACCATTAATGATGTCAGTCTGGGACACCTATTGAGTAGCGTTTGAGATGTGTTGTTCAAAAACCTCAATTTGTTCTGCACCAGTAAAATCCCTCATTTCATCCTCTGCCTGAAACTCTTCAATCCAGCTGCTGTCTCTTAGGCCCCCCTCCCCCACACTTTCTCTGATTGATCCTATGGCTCTGTTTGCAGTCGCAGGGGCATTTGAGTGAGTTTCTTTTAGAGCAGTAGGAAACCACGTCCACAACTGTGAGTCTCGTGTTTTCTTTTCATTCAATTTTTGGGCCATTTTTACCTTTTTTGGAGAAGACAGCTGAAGAGAGACAGGACATGTTGGGAGGAGAGAGAAGGGCATGACAGGCAGCAAAGGGCAGTGGCCGTATTCAAACCCACGGGCGCTGCGATGAGGACTGTTGCCTCTGTACATAGGGTGTGCCATAACGGTGCCCTGTGTATCCTGTGTTTAAAATAATTCTTTATAGCGTAGTATAGTGGACTCTAATCCTAACCCTAACCCTAACCATCTTAAATCTCTTCTTTTCTTCAGCCTGTATCTGGTAATGTATTTTTCACACACATGGTGACATTTGACCTGTTTTAAACTGTAAAAGACATCTAAAGTAAGCAAACTGTAAAAACAGGAACTGCTGTCTGTGATTTACTGTAAATTTACAGGACAGTCGTTCACAGTCTCTATAACGTCAAACTGACCTTATGGGCCTCACTTGACTCTCTGACAAACAAATGTTTCACTTGTCTTCAGTGTGATAACTCCATGTTTTCTTCCTGTATTGTTAGAATAAATTTATTAGCATACTTCAAAATGAAAAGGCAATTTGAGAACAAGACCCACTAACAAAAGCTTCATTCCCCGAGCCGTTTCTAAATGTGTTTGTGTGGCAGCTGAGCAGCCGAGCCAGAAAAGCTCGTTGTTTGGCTTGTTTTGTATTTTCTGTCTTTTTTTTTTTTCACTGCAGGCATTTTGTGCGAGACGCCTGCAGGATTCGCCTCCGCTTCAGTCTAAAGCTCTTCACCTGCCAGATGTACCTGCGTCTCTCCTACAAGCAGGCCGAGCAGAAACAACATGCAGGTGATCATCAATGATGGAGCTCTGCAGAGGAAATTATTCTCCTCTTCTATCTACTCTCTCTGTGCGCTTTGAGAACACAGGGTTAGATTAAGAATAAGAAGAAAAACATTTGAGGCTAATACAGGCCAGGTACAAAGTGAATGTGGATGTGTATTATATGAGATTAAGGGAGCTTCTCCACGTCTCCCTTCATCAGCATGCTCTCCGATCTTTCTGAGTGAACATTTTATCTCTCAAAGATATTACCACTTTCAACACTTTATATTATTCCCCCTTTGATGGCTGCTGCTCTGTCCCAGCTCATTATACATGTTCCCTTTGTGAACGCAGCGAGCGGTTTGATAAGTATGATGACATAAAAGTGTCTGACTGTTCAGGGGCCAAACTGCCTGATCTGTGCGTACAGTTCACTCTGAGGCTTTGAGGTTGAATGAAGTCTAAAAGACAATAAGTCATGTGTGTTTAATGTCCAGGGATGATTCATTTAAAAGGAGCAAGGAAAATATTTTAAAAAGTTTCATCTCGTAACTCTGGACTTTGAGTAGCCTACAGGGTGAGACCCTTTACTTCGAGTCTATTGGTTGTCAGTCCAGGGCCCTAAACTCACAGAAAGCCGTGTCACCTTTGCTGACCTTTGTGACGCACACAGGTAAGCATTCACTAATCTGCTAAATCTGCTTAGATCAGAAGTTTAGGTGAAGCAATAATTAACTGTTATGAAATGAATGCAGTTTGTTATGCTTGGACAACCAGGATACCTGGTTAGGTTCAGGAAAAAGTTCCTGGCTTGTGTTTAAACTGACGGAAATTTTGATAAATTATGATGTCTAGGTAAGCAGTGAACCAGCACTGATCATTTGTTTAAGTCAGCTGTGTTGACATGTGAGCTCCTGAAGATTTCTATAACCTTTCAGGAGGACTACCCCTGAAATCCTCCTGATCAGGTTGTTCACACATGCACCTCAAGGCAGGAGACTATCCCTGATGGATGGGGAGTGGGTGCTCATGATGAATTTACTGAGTTCTTCCTGCTGTGTTCACCCATGAGCTCACCTCCACTACAAGTGGGTCGTTTGGGGCTGGCAGGATAAAATCAGTTTATATTTCGGATGAGCTTTTTGACTCGGCTGGATTTTCTGCCATTCAAAGACAGAAACTTCTCCTTTCACTTCCACTAAACCCTCACCTGTATCAAATTAAACTACAGCCTTCTGAAGTGAAAATATATGAATACAGCGACCTACAGCTCTGCCACATTAGGTAACAAGGGCATAAAGACCGAACTGTGGTAAGCTAGCTGTGCATTATGGAGAGAGAGATCAGACAACTGGATAGTCAATGTGTAGGAATAGAGATTCTGGCTTTTCATTTGTAAACCAAACCTGGATTTCTTGAAAGTACAACTGAAATGGGGAAAAAACAATAAAACTGCAGATGAATGGTGAACTTTTGGAGTTTCCCTTTTCTCTAGCTAGTTGACTTTATTTGAAGAGACTATATCCATCGATCAAAAACATGACATAGCCACAAAGAGAACAGAATGTCTGACTGTCCTTCTGCTGCAGCCCAAGGGCAGAGGCTGCACTGCGCTTTCTTTTGCTTCCTGGAGATCTATCAGAACCAATTAGCCATGGATTAGCATCCAATGGGGCTAATTATGATGCTAATTGGAGGGGAATACACAGAGGATCTGTGAAGGAAGACTGAGGCTGTGATTTGAATACTGACAAGATTCCTTACTTTCATTTTAATTTTTCTCTATGATGGCGTTTTGAAAGTACATCCACTGGTCCATCCATCAAACCAATCATCCATCCATCCATCCATCCACCCAAACATGCATCCATTAATCAAACCATCCATCCATCCAACCATCCCCATCCTCCCATCTTTCCATTTTCCATCCATCCATCCATCCAAACATACATCCATTCTAAACCATCCATCCAATGATCCTCATCCTCCCATCTTTCCATCATCCATCCAGCCACCTAAACATACATCCATCCATCTACCCATCTTTCCATCCATAAACCAATGCATCCATCTTTCATCCATCCATCCATATTTTAACTTAAGGTTGGTCTCATTTCTACGTGTCCTTATGACCCCTGGCTGTCTTGTCTTTCTCCCTACTTGGGTTTCCTGCAGGTCGAGGGTCGAGTTGTCACGATACCAAAGTTTTGAACTTCAATATTATACAAGTTTCCACGGCATCAAAAAATGACCTCCTGGAAACCCCAAACTGGTTAACTGTAATTCTCCTCTTTCTGTCTGTATTTTCTGCACTCTACATGTTCCCTTAACCAACATCCCTCCAATGTCTCTGACATAAAGTAAATCAATACTTCTCAAGTCAATTTGGAAATACTTTGCTAAATCAAAGCATCCATTTGAGGGATAATTAAAATTGATTGATTTTATCAAAATGCATGGATGACCTCAAAGAGATACAGCTCATTGATTCATCTTCACATTCCTCACTTTTATTCGGCCATTTTACTCTATCTGACTGTTTGCCAAGCAAATAACAGATGTTGTATTTGACAACGATTGCGAGGCAGATTTCATATTTCCACAACAACTGACGAAATGCTGACAAGCCCAAAAAGCGCTAATTCACTTCACAGCCTGTTATAGTGTTAGTGAGCGTGCAGGGTGAGTCTTATCAATGCAGAGGAAGTCACACTTCTAATAACTCGCTCATAGACACGTCACTGAAACATGTTTCCAGAGTGCCTGTGTGTGTGTGTGTGTGTGTGTGTGTCTCAGTTTACCCAGCTCTCGGCCATGACCTCCCTCATTTAAGCAAAAAGCGTCTGCAGACTTCTCTTGAGAGAGTCAAACCTACGGGGGCCACTAATGCACCTCCTCGCTGTGAGAGGAAGAACACATGCACACAGTAAGTGAACACTTTGGACAGCTCTATTTCCTGTTATAGGTCTCCTGATCATACACACAAGTTAAAGTGGCAGTCCAATGGAAACATTTGATTCTGTGCGCACGGCAACCACATGTAAGAAAAGCTCTTACTGAGTTTTACTAAACGGGTCTATTGCATCCAAAGCGTCTTCAGACACAGTGCAGGTGTCTTTCCTATATTCCACCTGATGCAGTTGTCATTTTACCACCCAGTGCTCACATTGTCTAAATAGCAAATTAAGTTGGGGTCCACTAAGCACCAAAGGCTGTGTTTTTCTAACAATGAAGGGTGGTGAGGCAGAAATCTGGGGCGTTCCTATCTTGAGAAAGCAGAAAGTGATTGTTCCTTCAACCACCTGAAACCTAAAGCCGGTCTAAAGTCTGTCTAAAGTCTAAAGTCTAAATCCTGTCTGAAGTCTAAAGGGGCGGATGTGGCTCAGTTGGTAGAGTCATTGCCCCTCAACCAGAAAGTTGAGGGTTCAATCCCCAGCTGAGCAACATGTCCAGTGTGTCCTTGGGCAAGACACTTAACCCTGAATTCATTACTTCTGATGGATGATACTACATAGCAATCATCACTACCAGTGTGTGACATGTGGTTTAAAAACACTTTGAGTAGTCAGAAGACTAGAAAAGCACTATAAAAGCTCATGTCCTTTTAAAGCCAGTCTAAAGTATAAATCCTGTCTAGAGTCAAAAGCCTGTTTTGCAGTTTGTTCCTTATATTTACAGGATGAATAAGAAAAGATGGATATACATGTTAAAGTTCACATCACGTCCACTGCCTCCCAAAACACACCCATGTAATCAAGCGCCTAATTCCAACCTGGCTTAGCACCTACACTAAATTGTCCCCCGTGTAACTAGCTAAATGTGGCGGGACACACCCGAAGTCCCTGTGAGCCACACGCCTTTCACAGCACATTTAATGCTGTCAAAGTGGGGCCCAAAGTGTTTGTGATGTCAGAACAAACGACTTAACTTACAGAGAAACCTGAGCTGTGCCATCATAAATGAGATGATGGTACAGCGAGCCCTCCCGCACGTATTTTAGCCAAGTTTCCATTCTGGAGCTGTATAAACATGTAAGCAGAGAGTTGCAGCAAAGCTGAAAACAGCAGAGTTATTCGCTACTACAACGGAGCTGTGGTGAAGCAGGGCACGTTGAGTCAGCCGGCCTGAGAGAGGTGCACCGATTACATCTGACGATTGGTAAGTTAAATATGTGTGTGTGTGTGTGTGTGTATGTGTGAGAGGGAGAGAGAGAGAGAGAGAAAGAGGGAGAGAGAGTGTGTGTGTGTGACTGTATTTGTGAGTGGAAGGAGTTTCTGTGTGTGTGTGTGTGTGTGTGTGTGTGTGTGTCTATGTGTGTGTGTGTGTGTGTGTGTGTGTGTGTATGTGTGTGTGTCTGTGTGTGTGTGTGTGTGTGTGTGTGTGTGTGTGTGTAATGGTGATGGTCTTTATCACACAAGTCAGATTTGTTGGGCCACGCAGGCTTAGGACAGTCAAACAATGGACTTGGGCCTGCACCTCTGTAAAAGCCTCATTTGAGTTATTCACTGAGATCACAAAGAGGCCTAAAAGGACTCTTAATCCCAGAATCCCCTGCGGTACTTCACACCTACGCGTGAAGTAAAGGGGGGACCGGAACCTCTCTCTCCTCATTGGAGGGGACCTGAGGTAGACCCCCACCATGGAGCAGGCCAGGCTACAAAACTCCAAGACTTCCATTGTTCTTCCTCTTTCACGTGCTGACTTCTAGTGCTCGGAGACCCAAGCTTATCTCCTGTTTCCTGCAACAATCTTCCTTTGTTTTAAGTTTTTTTGGCACGCAGGTAATCCGCGGCCGGCAGTGTTCTAAATTCCGAGCTCGGATTGTCCAGTGAACGCATCTCAGTTTCTCGGAGAGCGTCAGACTATAACAGATTATCAGAAAGATAACGGTCTTATTCCGTCCTGCAACGAAAGGACATCAAAGGACATCTTTCCACTCGACGGAGAACCAACAAAGCCGCTCTCGCCGTAAGGGACCCTCGCCGCCATCAGACGCCTCTGCACCAGGACGGACAGAAGATCTGTTTTATCGCCGGACTCTTTTCCTTTCACCAATCACGGACAAAGCGATTCACAAGTGAGGCTTAATTAGGTCTGGGCAGAATTAGCTTTAGAGAGTGTTTTTAACAATTGTTGATCGAAGCAGAAACTGTAATTTTTATCTTTGTTGGACCTGCGTCCTGAGTTTATCTGTTTAAAACTATTGTTGTTCCCGTTTCGGATATTACTAACCGGGTATTACTCCTCTGATCAGAAAGGCCAGTGTAAGCCGTATTAACCTGAATTCGGCTATTGGTTTGTTTCTGTGAATGAAGGGAATTACTCCGAGTTGTGGCGAGGGAGTCGGACTGTGATCCGGCCTCTTCAGGCACGCATTTCTCTTTTATTCTCTTTTATTTCCCCTTCTACGAACACACATACACACATATTCCTGTGTAAACGTACATCTGGAGACCAACTCCACCACCGCGCCATTACGCACAGAGATCTATACACTCGCGGCTATCCAGACGCCTCAGAGACACCGATCGTGTAGGGCCGAACTCAGTCTCTTTTAGACCTTAAGGCCACATTTAGGCCTTTGTTAGGTGTGTGCCATCGTGGGACGAAGTAATCTTCCCCCCCCTTTTCTCTCCCTTTCATCCACACGCGCACGCACCCAGGTCTTTGTTAGGTTTGCGCCATCGTGAACGACCACGTGGGTACGAAGCCATCTCCCCCCCTTTCTTCTTCCCCCTTTCTCTCTCTCTCTCTCTCTCTCTCTCACACACACACACACACACACACACACACACACACACACACACACACACACACACACACACACCTACATTCACACCCCTTCCACAAGCCTTTGCTTGATAATGTTTGTTGCTTAGATTAGTTTATAATAGTTATTTGTTTGATTAAGTTAATTGATTTTGGATTGATGTTGCTTTGTTTAAATAAATTCTGTTATAATTTAAGAGAGCAGTTGTTTGTGATTACTGGTGTATTTGCATTGTGATATAAGCTGGGTGCGAAGGCTTTGTGTACGGATTTCACGCCTTCAATTTATTAAATATAGTTATTCATTATTAATAATATTAGTAATTAAGTAACTCATTTGAGACTGATTTGAGTGATATTTTGGTTATATTTACCTGATTACAGGTTGGTGCCCCAAAACGAGATTAAACATAGTTTAATGATATTTTATTTATATTATTAATAATTAAGTATAATTATTAAAGAATATAACCAAAGTTGACTTGATACAACCCCAACAGATTGTATTAATTAAAACTATTTTAATTTCTTTCAGGAAATGCACTCAAAGATGACAAGAGCTTCAAGAGCAACGGGACTGTGCAAGAAGCTGGTGGAGCAGTCTTCTTCTCCCACAGTTAGAGGAAGAAAGCAGAACTGTTGCATCATTCCTGGACCCTATAGTTTAAACCATGTTGTCATGACAATTATTACATACTTACAAGGCTGGAAGTTAAACATATCAGTCAATATACAACTGTGATTGAAGTTAACAAAAGTATGTCATCAAATTAATTCATGTATCATCTCATTTTGTCCTAACATATAGGCTACTATAAGCCAGGCCTGACATTAAAAAACAGTTTTGAAGTGTTGATTCTATCTAATATTGAGTTGTTCATAATATAGAATGATGTATTGCTTGTGTTTGTTGAAAATACAAGAGATAAGGAAGTTGTTTTTTTTAATCACAATTGCAATAATAGTAAAAAAAAAAAAAGTCCCAATTAGATTATTTGCTCAAATCGTTCAGCCTTACCGTCCACGACTTAGAAGTCTTAACTGCATCAACACTGAAACATCTGCTCAAAGATAAAAACATGTTAAAGCTGGCTAACAGCATGGCCTCTGATCCTGACCACACTCTGAACACAGAATATGAACTGTGACCATCAAACTGGAGATACAAGGTCCCACGTTTTAAGAAAGTCAGACAGAAGCACTCTTTGTTCACCAGTCAAGACTAAAATGTGGATCTGAACCTCAGATCAAAGCCCATGTAAGGCCTCTGAATGTTTGTTTGGTGTTTGAATGTTGTGTCTCTAAGTTGAATGAATACAACAGGAATCTGAATTAGACTATGCTTAATTAAATGGAAATGGTAAATGGACTTGAGCTTATATAGCACTTTTCTAGTCTTCCAACTACTCAAAGCGTTTTTACACCGCATGTCACACCCACCCATTCACACCATTTCACACACTGATGGTAGTGATCGCTATGTAATATCATCCATCAGAAGTAACTAATCCCATTCACACACCGCCACCGAAGCAGCGGGAGCAATTTGGGGGTTAAGTGTCTTGCCCAAGGACACATTGGACATGTTGCCCAGCTGGGGATCAAACCCTTGACCTTCTGGTTGAGAGGTAGCAGCTCTACCAACTGAGACACAGCCACAATTAAGATGTGCTTCAGTGGTCTATCACACACCTTAAAGGCTGTATTCTCATTTTACAGCACCTTTGATAAAGTTGTCAAAGCGTTGTTCTCTGCAGGATGTCGAGAGGTGCCTGTCACGCTAACATTAGCTCAGTGTGTTTCCTGGAGCATAGAGAGGTGATTATTCCTTCAACGTCCCTTTCATTACTTGGAGAGAGGTTTCCTCCTCTCGTAAACAGAAATAGAAACACACTAACATGTTTCCCTTTTATTCTTCCAACCATTCAAAGTACCTTACATCACAAGTCACATTTACCCTTTCACACACATCTCACACTGGGTGCAGAGGCTGATATGCAAAGTGCCAACCTGCCCTTCAGCATCTACTCCACTCACACACTGCTTGAAATGACTTTGGGAGCAGTTGGATGGTTGCATAATTTGCCCAAGGACACTTAGATGTGTAATGAGGGGGCCAGGGATCGAATGACCAGCGCTCCCATTACGATTGCATAACAAGTTTATTAAATTCAATCGCAGAAAACGATAGATTTATTTAATACTGTTAAATAAAATCGATAATTTTATAAGTTAAGAGATGCTGCTTTAGTTTCTTAGCATCTCTGCTGTCTGTCACTCAACAGCTGTATCACCGGTCAGGAGTCAGTGACCTGACTGACTGAATGAATTCAACCCAAATGATCAGCCAATCAGGAGGCGGGTCCTGACACCTGTCAATCATTTACACTGTGGTGAATGACTCCACAGTGTTTGTACTGTAAGAAATCCACTCATTTATAGATACTGCACGGGTCCTGTTCCAACTCTAGGTTCCACTTTAATATAAAAGCCCCTGGCCCAACGTGAGGGTCCTGTGTCTGTTGGCCCATTGGTCATTCCACTTTATGTCTTTCAGCTACTATCTGGAGGAGCTATTTCCCTGCGGGTCGTTTTGATGTTAAAGAGTAACATAACTCGAAACCTGGTGTGTCTCTTAAAAATCCTGAGAAGTAACCTGTGCCTCAGTCTGGGACGCAGAGAGTCCTGACAAAGGACCGTTTTCACCAGGCAGTCCGGTTCAGTTCGGTTCGGTACGGGTCTGTTCTGTACACGTTTATTGGCGTTTCCACAGTCAAAAGTTGGATATGGTACCAAAATAAGGGATCAGTACCATCCTACTTTTTTGCTACCCTTCTGTTGGGGTTCCAAGTGTACCGATTCGACCCTTAATAGGTGGATCTAGAAACCCTAAAGTCCGTTGATTGGTCGAAAGAATCTTAACGTCCTGTGTGACAGCGGTAATAAAAGACAAACACAAAACGCACCATGTTGAAATATCCTGTGGATTTGGAGATATTTGGGAGCATGCCTATGTTCCCATATTAAGATAAGATTAAGATTTTTTTTCCAAAATTAGGCCCTATGATTTCACATTTCCTTAGGGTAACTTACCCTAACCCTAACCCTAACCCTACCCTGTGGGAACATAGGGCCTAATTTTGAGAGAATTCTTAGAAATGTGGGAACATAGGTCTGTGGGAACAGGCTGACCCTAGGGCACAGGGCGGCTGTGGTCGAGGGTTTGATCCCCAGCTGGGCAACATGTCCGATGTGTCCTTGGGCAAGACACTTAATCCCCGAACCACCAAATTGCTCCCTCTGCTTCGGTGGAGGTGTATGAATGTGATTAGTTACTCCTGATGGATGATACTACATATCGATCATTACCATCAGTGTATGAATGTGTAGGTGTGACATGCAGTGTAAAAGCGCCTTGTTTGTCAGTGCGTAGCTTCGCCCCATGGACGACCTCGGAGATGCAGACCTTCACAGGAATCATTGACCTTTGTTTACTGGGTCACATTCTTCTTCTTTGCTGAATTTATTGGCGGTCTACATTATGTTGCGTAGCTGTGATTTAGTGATGCGTAAAGGGTAACATTGGCTGTGAAAACGCAAGCAAGATCAGGGTTCACCCTACCAGACTGTACTGAACCAAACTGGACCGCTTGGTGGAAACGGGCTTTACACAACCGGATGTGCGGGGTAAATAGACACCGATAATCCTGTCTGTGTAGAGTTTGTTCTCTATGTGCCTGTGTGTGTTCCTCCTACACATCAAAGACTTCAGGTTAATTGGTGAAATCACCCGTAGGTGTGAATGTGTCAGCCCTGTGATTGACTGAAGACCGGTCCACGGTGTACCCCACCTCTCTCCTCCACTGCCTGCTGAGACCCAGCTGCAGCCCCTCAAACACCCACCGAGTATTAACGGTCAATAAATGCATGGAAGGGTCCAGCTTGCGGGTTTCCCAAAATAAACACATAAAATGAAATACTCCACAGACAGATGAGCTGAATATGGAGGCGACACAACCTGCAAATGGAGATCATCATTTTAAAACCAGGGCACTCCCGCTCAGCTGCCTGCAACTTTTCAGTCGCTCCAAATTGGCCACATTTACACATGAAAAGCCGAATGTAGATTTACCCGGGGATTTACACATTTCACTCATGACTAGAAGTCCCGTCTGTGTCAGAAAAGCTTAAAAATATCACACTCTCAGAGGCTTATAAAAATCCACAGATAAGGGTGGCTGATTCCACAATCTGCATTAATCCAGCTGCCTGCTCGACCAGCAAGACTGCAGAGAATTGATCACAGTCCAGTGTGCAAATGATTTCCCTTTAAGCTCTGCTCCGCCTGGAGTCAAACACCAACAACACACTGCCTGATTTAGGCGTGAGGAGTGTGAGTAAGAGTGTGTGTGTGTGTGTGTGTCACTGGTAGCATATGTGTGCTCATATAAAGACTGTCCTGTGTGGTCAGAAACAGCAGTTTTCGCATACAGAGTGTGAAGCTCTGTGAGCACACACACACACACACACACACACACACACACACACACACACATCGTCTCAACTAACAATGCATTCAATGGATGTATCATCATTCTCTCACACACACACACACACACACACACACAAAAAAACATCTCATTATACACACTTTTCTGTCACACACACACTCAGCAGACACAGCTCCGGCAGAGAAACTGTATTTTCTGTTTTAAAGACGAGAGGAAAACAAAGAGATAGATGAACGGAGTAATGGTCTTTACCTTGTGCAGATACAATGAGTTTGGACTCCCCCCTCCTCACTCTGCGCTGCTCTCATCAGTTTCCCCCTCTATCTGGATCCTGCTCGCTCCCTCGCTCGCTCGCTCACTCACTCTCTCTCTCTCTACATCTCCCCGCCAATGAGGACAAGCAAGTGTATCTCTCGCTCACTCTCGCTCGCTCGCTCTCAGAGGTTGTAACACTGAGGGGAATAAAAGACCGCCTCTGTTCAGTCTGACACCATCTCTCTCTCTCTCTCTCTCTCTCTCTCTCTCTCTCTCTGCACCCCACACCCTCATCCTCGCTCCTTTATTTCTAAATATCTTTCAGATCTATTGAACTCTTAGTTTAAGCTCCTCTCTTCTCGACTGTGTAAATATATATATATATTGATCGTATGGAGATAAATATACTGTTTGTGCAAATACTGTCTGCAGACACAAAGTGTGTGAGACCAGTGAGGCTGAAATTGGCTGCACACACACACACACACACACACTCTTTTCTGCAATCATTTGTCTTGTTCTCACTTCAGTTAAACCTTGAAGACCTTGACGAAAAATGACATTTCGATTCAGCTGAGGTCGAGTCAGTCATGGACATCAGCCTTATTGTATACAGCTGCGTTCTTTGAGTCATATCTGTTTATTTCAATCAGCATTAACAAACTATTGATCGGTTTGGGTCTGTGCCTCTTGTTGGTGTTTTGAACATGTAGACCGTCAGAGACAATAGCTGTTATAAGCCTGTGAAAACTTTGACCAATGTCTGCCATGAGGTACCAATCTGACGAACCACACGTTTTCATGGTAGTTTTCAAAAATGACCAAGCCTGCTTTTAAAGTGCACAATCACAGGCAAACATCCAGCGCTGCCCAAATTAACTTAAAGGATGAAAACTAGGTGCCATCAAGTGACATCGCTCCCCTAATTCAGCAACACCCTATGTCTTAAAGGCACATTTCAACTGTTACAAGACCAAACTCCCACAGTGGCCATGTTGCTGTGACGTCAGACTCAGGCTGGGCGGCCTATCGTTGTTGACGTGTCATTTTTTATGTTTCAAGATTAAAGTCATATTAAGGTCGCAATTCTGAGCAACTGTTTTGAATTCAAAGATCTGTGGCTAAAAATCCATGATCCAGTCATAACTGTGAGACTTTGGATCTGGAGCATCATTTTGTGGAACCGGCAGAACAGTGGAAAAAGTAAAAACCAACTGAGTGACAGACAAGACACGAACAGTAAGTAAGCAGTGTCATCAATTATAAGAAGTCTAAACACACTCTGAGCGGCTGTGGCTCAGATGGCAGAGTTGTTGCCTTTCAGCCAGAAGGTTGAGGGTTCAATCCCCAGCTGGGCAACATGTCTGATGTGTCCTTAGGCAAGACACTTAACTGAATTGCTCTCACTTCTTTGGTGGCAGTGTATGAAAGGGATTAGTTACTTCTGATGGATGATATTACATAGTGACTCCTACCCTCAGTGTGTGAATGGGTAGGTGTAAAAGTGCTTTGAGTAGTTGGAAAACTAGAAAAGTGCTATATAAGCTCAAGTCCATTTACTATTTACTTTATATGAGTAGGCCAGACCAGGAGAACACACACCTGCTGTTTGTAGTAAGGATTCCTTAGACACAAGATCTCACAGAAACTCACCAGACCACACGTGACTTCAGAAAGAAAACAAATATGGAGGACTATCGTAGTTATCAGCAGGCTGTCCTGCCGCAGCAAAAAAAACAAGAAAAATAATACGGGTAAAATCCTGGCTGAGAAGACGTTAAAGAGCAACAATGAACGAGTCTGCTCGCACTCATTGGCGATTGTGGGTATTCTGTCAGAGGCAGCCCAACCTGGAATTTTAAATATCAAGCAATATCAAACATGTTTCATATTTATGACCGACTCGATGGTGAGCAGTAAAAGAATCATATTAATAAGTTTTAGGATTATTCCCCCCGTGAATTTATTATTCTGGAATAAAGAATTCTGGACTAAAGACGCTGGACCTTCTTTAGTCCAGCTTCAGTGGGATCCAGATGAGGACCTTATATAGTCCAGCATCAGTGAGATCCAGGTCAGGACCTTCTGTAGTCCATCTGAAGTGGGATCCAGGTCAGGACCTTCTTTAGTCCAGCTTCAGTGGGATCCAAGTTAGGACCTTCTATAGTCCAGCTTCTAAATATCAAGCAATGTCAAACATATTTATGACTGACTCGATGGAGAGCAGTAAAAGAATCATATTGATAAGCTTTAGGATTATTCCCCCCCCTCGATGGGAGAATGGGCCCAAAATCCAGCCAAAGATCATCTGGTTATAGTCGGCTTCAGTGAGATCAAGATCAGAACTTCTATCATCCAGCTTCAGTGAGATCCAGATCAGGACCTTCTATAGTCCAGCTTCAGTTAGATCCAGGTCAGGACCTCTTATCGTCCACAATCAGTGAGATCCAGGTCAGGACCTTCTATAATCCAGCCACCGTGTGATCCAGGTCAGGACCGTCTGTAGTCCAGCCTCAGTGAGATCCAGGTCAGGACCTTCTATAGTCCAGCTTCAGTGAGATCCAGGTCAGGACTTTCTTTAGTCCAGCCTCACTGGAATCCAGGTGAGGACCTTCTATAGTCCAGCCTCAGTGGGATCCAGGTCAGGACCTCCTATAGTTCAGCCTCAGTGGGCTCCAGGTCAGGACCTTCTGTAGTCCAGCATCAGTGAGATCCAGGTCAGGACCTTCTATAGTCCAGCCTCAGTGGGATCCAGGTCAGGACCTTCTGTAGTCCAGCTTCATTGGGATCCAGGTCAGGACCTTCTGTAGTCCAGCTTCAGTGTGATCCAGGTCAGGACCTTATATAGTCCAGCATCAGTGAGATCCAGGTCAGGACCTTCTATAGTCCAGCTTCAGTGAGATCCAGGTCAGGACCAGGACCAGGTCAGGACCAGCCTCAGGACCAGCCTCAGTGGGATCCAGGTCAGGACCTTCTATAGTCCAGCTTCAGTGGGATCCAGGTCAGGACCTCTTATCGTCCAGCTTCAGTGAGATCCAGGTCAGGACCTTCTATAGTCCAGCTTCAGTGAGATCCAGGTCAGGACCTTCTATAGTCCAGCTTCAGTGGTATCCAGGTCAGAACCTTCTATAGTCCAGCCTCAGTGGGATCCAGGTCAGGACCTCTTATCGTCCAGCTTCAGTGAGATCCAGGTCAGGATCTTCTATAGTCCAGCCTCAGTAGGATCCAGGTCAGGACCTTCTGTAGTCCAGCATCAGTGGTATCCAGGTCAGGACCTTCTATAGTCCAGCTGAAGTGGGATCCAGGTCAGGACCTTCTATAGTCCAGCATCAGTGGTATCCAGGTCAGGACCTTCTATAGTCAATCTTAAGTGGGATCCAGGTCAGGACCTTCTATAGTCCAGCTTCAGTGGGATCCAGATCTGGATCCTCCTCTTCCTCAGACTGGGTATTGTTTCAGTAAAACTCCAAACCTCAGCTTTAGTCTGAAAGTGACTCATGTTCACATTTCAGCCTCAGTGGAATCCAGGTCAGGACCTTCTATAGTCCATCTTCAGTGGGATCCAGGTCAGGACCTTCTATAGTCCAGCTTCAGTGGGATCCAGGTCAGGACCTTCTATAGTTCAGCCTCAGTGGGATCCAGGTCAGGACCTTCTATAGTCCAGCTTCAGTGAGATCCAGGTCAGGAACTTCTATAGTCCAGCTTCAGTGGGATCCAGGTCAGGACCTTCTATAGTCCAGTTTCAGTGGGATCCAGACCTAGATCCTCCTCTTCCTCAGGCTGGGTATTGTTTCAGTAAAACTCCAAACCTCAGCTTTAGTCTGAAAGTGACTCATGTTCACATTTCCTCTGTGGGGAGCTTTGTTGTCGTGGCTACAAATCAACAAGATGTCAGGAGAACTTCCCTGTTATGCAGGTGACGGTAGAGACAGCTACTCATTATGACATCAAACATTCAGTTGCAGTCAGAGCAGAGCATTCATACTGAAAGAAAAACAAACCAGCAGAAAGCAGAAGAAATTAAATGTAGTCACTTAAGTTTAAGAGATCTCATAAACGTCCTTTTTCTTTGAGGTCAAACCTCCTCAACTTTCAATCCTTCCTTTCCTCTCGTTTTGACCTCAACCTTTCTTATCCCCCCCCCCCCCCGCTGCTTTAATGTGTGCACATGCCGGATGCATTCCTATTTGAGACCCAACACAAACTTGACGTCCCAACATTTTATTTTCCCACTTCACTATTTTGTTATTGACAGAATGCATAATTTATGCGAGAGAAAATCTGTATTTTTACTGAAACGTGAAGAACACGAGAAGGCTGTGAGAGGAGAGATTTAGGATGAGTGACAGCTCCCCTTTTGGAGTGGCAGCTCCATGAAGACATGCCAGCCTTCCTTTAAGTGATCTGGTTGCACATTTATCCAGACATCATGGTGTCAGACACACTCATTTTCTACAGAGCCAATAGCAGCCCTCGTCTTTCTCCTCCTTTTGCCCTGCCTCATTTTTGTGACAGTCGTGTCATTTCAAGTCGAGCTCTGTTGACGTTTCTGTGTGTGTGTCACGGCTCTGTTAGTGACTTAAGGTTTTCATCGTGTGTTTGCTTTCCCTGTGTCCTTTGAGTTTCCATCCTGACTCTTTGTCTTTGTGAGTCGGCACCACTATCCCTCACCTGTCTGCTGATACATCTCCTCACCTGTCTCCAATAGGCCTCTCATCACTTTGCAGTTTAGGACTTCAGGCCCTTCATGTCCTGTCCTGTTGTCCCCAACAGAAATACTCACCAAGGCAAATAAAATCTCAGCGACCTTCATTATGTCTGAGCCTGCTTCTGGGTCCAACTTAAACGTGGAGCCTCAACACTGTCCTCAACAGTGATTCAATAGTTTACCATAACCAGGGTAATGCTGATGTTTTTTTTTAGTTTATGTATCCATTAAGGCTTTTCACATTAGGCGATTGTGTGTAGTTTGTCGGAGGCAGCCCAACTTGGAATTCTAAATATCAGGCAATGTCAAACATATTTATGACTGACTCGATGGAGAGCAGTAAAAGAATCATATTGATAAGCTTTAGGATTATTCCCCCCCCTCGATGGGAGAATGGGCCCAAAATCCAGCCAAAGATCATCTGGTTATAGTCGGCTTCAGTGAGATCAAGATCAGAACTTCTATCATCCAGCTTCAGTGAGATCCAGGTCAGTACCTTCTATAGTTCAGTTTTAGTGGGATCCAGGTCAGGACCTTCTATAGTCCAGCTTCAGTGAGATCCTTCTATAGTCCAGGCTCAGTGGGATCCAGGTCAGGACCTTCTTTAGTCCAGCCTCAGTGGGCTCCAGGTCAGGACCTTCTTTAGTCGAGCTTCAGTGAGATCCAGATCAGGACCTTCTATAGTCCATCTTCAGTGAGATCCAGGTCAGGACCTTGTATAGTCCAACCTCAGTGGGATCCAGGTCAGGACCTTCTTTAGTCCAGCTTCAGTGGGATCCAGGTCAGGACCTTCTATAGTCCAGCCTCAGTGGGATTCAGGTCAGGACCTTCTATAGTCCAGCATCAGTGAGATCCAGGTCAGGACCTTCTATAGTCCAGCCTCAGTGAGATCCAGGTCAGGACCTTCTATAGTCAATACTACTACGAAATACACATCAAGGCATTAGGCACCATTGTTTTGTTCCATGTCCGAGCATGAGTCCCCTCCCCCTCTCCACTGCTGGTCTGGGTTCACATCAATAACGTCCCTCTGTGCCAGTGTACACTTGCGTCCGATGCAGCAGGTGGCAGTATGCACATTGTAGGTTTGTGAATCTGCCAAGAAGCAGAAAGAAGAAGTAACCATGGCAACCACTTGAGGGCCGAGTTCATCTAGCTAAGTATGGATGTTTTTGTTATTTCTGAATCGCCAACAACGACCCTCTTCCTGCTTCAACAGCATACCATGCAGCTCCGAGGACAGATGGGCCCTCTCTCTGCAAGGATACGACCACGGTCCACTTACTTGTTTGAGCACTGATTTCTTCACATCTCTCACGGACCCTGACTTCGGGAACAAGTGTATTCTGATCTGGGCCTGGGTCACTAATGTGAAACCACCCTAAATCACCAAGTCTAAAATTTAAATGTTCAAATATGCAGTAAATCGTTTAAAATATTCTAAGAAAACATAATGAATTCAGAGTTTAGCAAGCTACTTGTAGAGTGTAGTGAGTTAAATAAAGCATCACTATGCTGTAACCAAAAAAAGTGAAGGGGTGGAGCCACTAATTAACTGATCTCTGAGGGTGTTTTTTCTATGGTAAGGATTGAAAAACAAATATTCTGTGGTGGCCGCTGATATTCAAGCCTTTGTGGGAAACACGGTGTTTGTTTGTCTTCACCAGCCGAAGCTGGGTTTGTCATGTTTATTCATAAATAATATGAATATATCTTTTAATCCAGCCTGCATGTCTGTATTTCCCTCGCAGAAGAGTACAGACGTCACCTCCGGGATCTGTTAAGAGATGTTTCTGTCAAGAGGAGGTACGCTTGTTTATTCACTGGTTTCATTTATTAATATCAGACTGCAGTAGATTACTCAGAAGTGCTGCACCTTCAGGAGAGGTTAATAAAACTTGTTTTAATTCAAGCCTGTGCAGTTGTCATGGAAACGCGCTGTAGAGACTGGACCGTTCTTGGTACCGGGCTACAAACATGTTTCATTCTGCTGTAAAGTTGGACATTTTAACGTTTGTCCCTACGGGAATTTACTCACTTTAGATGCCAGCCCCAAGTGGCCACACAAGGAACTGCACTCAGCACTGGAGATGAACACTTTGTGTTAACATATGTTCACATGTAGACAACTCAAGAGTTCCTGTTTCACACCTTACAGTTATACCAGTGTCCTCTCTTAATCAGATCTCAGTTTGATGCTTTGAATACAAAAACCCTTCAGGCCCTCAGAAACTTGTCTAGAATATCTGTACACTTCTTATCCAAAGATCAGCAGCAGCAGTCCTGCACACTTAGTCACAACAAGACAAGGTTTCAAATGATTCAACCGTGAACCAAACTCACATCGACAAAGACAGAAACAACTGCAGACCAGAAAAAAAAGACAAGCAGAAGAAGAGACAGCGGCGTTGTCCTCGGCTGTGACAGACCCGTTACCAGAGAGGACAGATGAATTTAAAGAAGTCAAGATGATAACTTATACATTCACAGATTAATAATGGAGGTACTGTCACACATTAGATAGTATATGTGGGAAAACTGAGATAGACACCAAAGAAATATCAGAGCACGGCCATACGGATGGAAAGGAGGATTTATGTGCAGAGTCAGCACTTTACTTCGGGAGGAGACGTCAACCCATTGTCCAATATGTTTGGGAAGGTAATCATCAGTTTGCAACTCTGTTTAAGAAGTTTTTGCTGGAGGGTAGACTGTATTCATGTATACGTTCATGTATTTTTTTTTTTTTACGTTTGACTATGTTTCATTAACCTTAATAATAATACATTGGTTTTATATAGCGCTTTTCTGAAAACTCAAAGATGTTTTGACTAAAACATAAAACAATAAAACAAAACAAAAAACAATGAGGACAGTACAGCAAAGAAGTAATGTGTGTGTGTGTGGGGGGGGGGGGTTGTGGTTGTAGTCAGTATTGAAGAGGTGAGTTTTTAGGGATTTCTTAAAGGAGGTGAGTGTGGGGGAGTCTCGGATGTTTTTTGGGAGTGAGTTCCAGAGGGTGGGAGCTGCAATGGAGAGGCCCCCCCCCCAGAACCGATAGTTTGTCCTGCAGGGGGGGGGGGGGGGGGGGGGGGGGGCAGGAGGTTTGCATCCACAGACCTGAGAATGCCGGTGGGAGTATGCCGGTGGAGGAGCTCAGACAGGTAGGGGGGAGCCAGGTTGTGGAGGGCTTTGTAAGTGAGGATGAGGAGCTTGAAGTTGATACGCTGGGGGTTGGGGAGCCAGTGGAGGTCATGAATAACGTAGATGATGTGGTCTAGGGGATGGGGAGCCAGTGGAGGTCATGAAGAACAGGGGTGATGTGGTCTAGGGGATGGGGAGCCAGTGGAGGTCATGAAGAACCGGGGTGATGTGGTCTCTGGTGCGGGAGTGTGTGAGGAGACAGGCAGCGGAGTTCTGGATGTATTGAAGCTTCTTGAGTGTTTTGGATGGTGATCCGTAGAGGAGACTGTTGCAATAGTCTAATCTGGAGGTAATGAATGCGTGGGTGAGGGTCTCGGCAGCTGAAAATGTTTCTGAGGTGGAAAAAGGCTGTTTTGGTGATGTGTTTGATGTGTTTGATGTGTTTGTCGTAGGAGAGGGTTTGGTCGAAGATGACTCCAGGGTTACGGATGTGGGGGGAAGGGAGCACTGTGGAGCCATCAATGGTGAGGGGGAAGTTGTTGGTGGATTTGATGAGTGATTTGGGGCCGATGATGATGACTTCTGATTCGTCACAGTTGAGTTTGAGAAAGTTGGTTTGAAGCCAGGATTTTATTTCAGTGATGCAGTCAGTGAGGATTGAGTGAGTGGCAGGAGTGATGGCTTTGGTGGCGATATGTAGCCGGATGTCGTCGGCAAAGCAGCGAAATTGGAGTCCAAGGCGGCGGATGATGTGACCAAGGGGGAGCATGTACATGATGAAGAGGAGGGGTCCGATTGGTGATTGCCCCTACCTCATGCAATAACAGTAAGTGACCGCAGTAAGTCACGAAATATTTTCTTTTTCTTTATTCCTGACTCAGTACAATAAATGTTAGATGGACTGGCAGGGTTCAACATGGACGAGTGCTCTGAAAGCCTGCTCTGCTAGGAGTGACTAACTTCTCTAGCCAGGGAGGCACAGATGTCCTCCAGCTCGTTCCTTTGCGCCTTTGCTTCATCTGCAAATAAATCAATGTTGTCACAAGTGATGCTAGTCAGCCAATCAAATCCATTCCTCTCTCTAAAAAGCCATCGCTCATTGAAAAATGTAAAGAGAGCCTTTCTTACCTTCTATGCTCTGCAGTTCTCTCTCACAGGACTCGGGGATGTCCGGTCCCCTCAGTTTTTCTAACTAACTTCCTCCCTCAAGTCCTCCAAATACTCATCTCACTGAAACTTGCAAAAGTTGTGCAAAGAGCAGAAGAGCTGCTGACGTCAGTGGATGCTTTAAAGATGCTGACACGCATCTTCTTCAAGAGATACCACCGTTTTCCCCGAAGCCTTCAGAATTACACATTCTACAATCATTTCTGCAGGACCCAGAGTCCAGACTGAACCGCCTTTCCTGTCTGCTGAAAGTCTGCTGCTCAGGTTAACTGTCAAGAAAGGGTCTTCAATTGAAACTGAACAGGGACCAGTGTGAGT
>NC_089198.1:33487219-33559719 GCF_963930695.1 Labrus bergylta | reverse complement strand
GCAGTCCTTTGGGACAAACGAAAAAGGTACTGAAAATAATCCACTTTCGAAAAACAATCCATCTCCTCAACCGTTTCTGCTGGGTCCATAGTTGGTCAGTTCATTGTTGCATGTATGTGGATGTGGTGGTATGTCGTTCCTTGGTCTGTCAGTGTTTGCTCGTGCTTCTCCGTGGCTACCTGTATTTTGATCCCTTTGTTTTTTGTTGAATCTTAGAAGTAGTTTTTGTTTGCCTTTTTGTTTATTAAAGACGTTTAGTTCATTCTGCACTTGGGTCCACCTCTACTCGTTGTTTTACTCACTAAACCGTAACACTCCTCCCACATACACATCCATAGAGCCGCATTGTACAGGTCGCCCTGAAATCCTGGCTGCACTAGTTTCCTGTTAGGGGCTGGTGACAGCATAGGGTCAAGTGTAGTCAAATAACTTGCGTTTAAGTTGAGATAACAGTCTAAAGAAAATACAAATGACATATTTTAATGTTTGGTGTACTTACTTAAAAAATGACAGACTTTGATGTACATATCTTTTGAATTTTTGTTCAATTTTCAATTTCCGCCTAACTTACATGTGTGTTTAAGTGTGAAAAATTGAAAAATTGAAAATGGTATTGATAAAAACTTTGCATAATTGTAACTTATAACTATCTGTGAACATCCTGTCCAAATTTGGTGAAATTCTGATTCTGATTCCCAGAGATACATGTGATAAGGCTAGAGCTGTCCCTTTTGGAGAAGCCCTAATTTGACCTATTTTCATTTTCTGGTAAGATGCATAAAACATCCAAAAACCAACCATCCGTTTCATAAACTAGACATGTTCAAGTTATGAAAAATATGGTTGTGCTTTGTTCTACCTTGGGTAGGGGTATCTCGAAAACTAAAGCTTTTTTGGGGGGTTTGTTCCTCTACTAAGTGTGGCTGCAGGAGCTGGGAATTGAACCCCCAACCTTCTAGTTGAGAGACAATCGACTCTGAGCCACAGCCGCCGGAACATGACCATCTTTGAAGGCTGATTTTATTGAGACAAAGTCAAACGCTGTCGTGCTATAGGGATGCTTTGTATTGTATTTTGGTGTTCTGCCTTTGGTTGATGGGTATGTGAGGGTTTCATATTCAGTGTTAATAATGGGGGTCAACCTAAAGAGCAGCTGACATGAACTCATCTCATAACCGCTCACTTTAACTCTAACTCATCACTTCCTGCACAGCATCTCTGAATGTCCTGTATAGTTCTTTGTTTTTGTTTTTGACAGTTAATGGGTGTAAAGTTGATTTTCTACTGTTTTGGTAATAGTTGTAGATCATACACACGCTCTTCTTCTTCTTGTCTGTTTACTGCTACCCTCTGGGGATCAATAAAGGATTATCTTATCTTATGTTCAAAGTTCCTCTGTTACTGTGAACACGGTGAACCCTTTAATGTTGACAAAATGAAACCGTCATCTGCTTCATGAACGAGAACAACATCCACTCCTGCATCCCTCATTTCAGTTTAACAAAACTGTCAAAGACTGCTGCTGGACCGACGTCACACCCGGGGAAACCGCATTCCAGTTTGTCAGCAAGATGTTGAACAAGCAACATGGACGTCTCCAGAAGTACCTTTGTTTTGTTGGCTAGTTCCAGACGATAACAACTCTCAGACAACATGTCCACAGATAGAACTTTGAAGATACTAACGTTGTGATGTACAGATTCAGCATTACTGTGGATGCTAGTAGCAGCCATGTTGGATTTTAGTTTGGGTAACTGAAGTTGGTCTGTCATAAGGGTGCGTTTCTTACGTTTTAGACAGGTAACTTATACTTTTCGACTTCCTCAATCAAATGGATTCACCATTAGGCCCCGGCTGGTGGCCTAGTGGTTAGTGCAAACATACCATGTATAGAGGAAGCCAGGGTTCAAATCCGACCTGTGGCTCCTTTCCCGCATGTCATTCACACTCTACCTCTCCGGACGGACACAGCAGCCTCTACCATCGGTGTTAATCCAATAAATTCAGCACATCTTAATGTGTGAGGATCCTTTTAACGATGGAACAAGATTGTTTAAGGTCCAATTTGAGTTTACTACAGGGCATACAATTAAATTAAACTGGGCCATCTTGTGAGTATGTGGGTGGAGATGATGGTAAAAATCTTTTTTAAACTTTTAATTAAAATTCAATGAAAAAGTGGCTGAAGCTCACTTTGACTGTACAGTGTAATTTAACAGCTCCATACATGAATGCAGAGTGATCAATGGGGGGAAACATCTGTCCTTCTTTGTCTCCTCATAGAGCCCCCCCCCCACCCCCCACTCCTCTTCCTCCCTCAGGCGCTGTCATCTCTGTGTGAATGCATGTGTGTGTGTGTGTCCTACATTTGTTATTCATCCATTGTTCAGTGGCCCAAATTCCTCCTTAGTCTTCTACTCCCACTGCTCTCAAAACAAGCCCTCCTGCTTTCTTGTACACGCACTCACGCACGCACGCACGCACGTACACACACACACACACACACACACACACACACACACACACACACACACACACACACACACACACACACACACACACACACACACACACACACACACTTCTTATGATCTGTCAGTGCTGCGCCTTTTCACCATCTGCAGATCTCCATTATATCTCTGAAAGAATCCTCAGATTGAAACAGGATAAACAGACGGAGAGCAGACTGACTGAATGGAGCCTCGGTGGCCGCAGCAGCTGTATCAGGCTTCATCTCTGACGAGTGTGTATGCAGAGAGACGGCAGACAGATGTGTGTTTCCATTCATTAACACACACAGAACATCTGTGAGCACACAAGTGTTCAAACCAAGACGAGAAGAAGAATAGGACTAAAGAGATGACACAGATTGATCGTCTGTTCTTTGACGTTTCTAGTGTCTTCAATTCCAAAATGTTACTTTGATAATACGGTACGTCTCAAATGAGATGTGGACGTCTGTTAATCAGCTGTGTTAGGGTGTGTGCATGAGAGAAGGAAAGATGAGTGCGGTGTGGAAAGTCAAACAAAAGGAGGAGCGTGGCTAAATTAGGGAGCAGCCCCTCCCCGTCTCTCTTCCTTCCTGTCCTGCCCCACTGCGAGGAGGCGGGGTCTGCTCGTATGGATTTTGGACACACGGCCCAGGTGTACTCAATCCACGACCACCCAGCCACACCTACTGGCACCTGAAACACACAAACTCCACAATGGGCTGAACAAGCAATTATCATTTGATTTTTCTGGCGTCAGTGACAACACGTATGACCCCACAAGTTTGTATCAGATTATTTTTGTAGCAAGATACACCTCTTAAAACTGATGAGTTTACCAACCTCAGTAACAAACAACTACATTTTATTACCCATTTGTATTTCCTTTGTGCGCTGTTTGTTTTTCTGTCTTTTATTAGTTTGGGTGCATTGAGCCCGACTTGGGGTTAAGTCAGTCTGTCCAGGTGTCTCGCTCTCCTTCATTACTGCAGGACAGACTAGAGCACAAGTTAACGTAAACTAGGGTGTCCATACGTCCCAATTTGACTGGGGCTGACACGTTATCGAGCCCTGTGTCCCGAGTCCCCAAAAATACCTATAAAACATTAACATGTCCCGGTTTTTAACAAACCAAAATACACCGTGCTAACAACACTGACTGGTCTGTACACATGTCAATCAATGTTGTTGCCATGGCTGCTGCTGTTTTAACTAATAGAAAAACATCACTAATGCACCACGAGTCAAAGCTCAACACTGATTGGTCTGTTCATGTGTCAATCAATCTCGTGGTCACCGCTGTTTCTTAGCTACCCTAGCTTTTCATGCTAACATGACCTAAGCCAGGGTAAGCTAGCTGTCATACTGAACAGGAAGCCAGCGTTTTCCAAGAGCTCCAGGAGAGTTACAGCTTCCTTTGAAAAGCAGCAGCCAATGAAAAAGCTGCATTTTGTACACACTGCAGGTGTCCATGTTCGTTCGCCCACAGTGGAAATGTCGACATACAAAGCCATATTAAAACAAGCGAACACAAACGGTGAGTACAGGCTGGAAGGATAGAAGTAAACAATGCTGACAACCAACTCAAAACGGGCGGCTCAGGAGGAAACCTTTACCGACCACCTCATGTGAGGTCCGATCTGTGGTTCGATACATGGGGGTTTGAGGTTAAATTCAACTGTCCTGATTTGGAGGTTTGAAAATATAGTCACACTAACTAAACCCATTTTTAGTATTTAAAAGCATCCAAAGTTTTTATAAAACCCTGTGATTGACTGGCAAACAGTACAGGGTGTAACCCCGCCTCTCACCCAATTATTCATATACATACACATTCACACACTGATGGTAGAGGCTGCTGAGTAAAGAGTCCATCAGTATTAACTCATCCATTCATGCACATTCACACGCTGATGGTAGAGGCTGCTGAGTAAAGAGTCCATCAGTATTAACCAAGGGGCAACCTCTAGTCTCGAAAAATGAAGCCTATGCGGAAGTACAAAAAACTGCAGTTCCTCGAGGTTTCACTTGAGGCTGGCTGCAGAAGCGCCGGAAGTGCCATAAGCCCACAGCCAAAAAAGCCAGTTTTTACCACTGGAATCAACATGTTTACAGCCTGGTTCAAAAAACGAGATATATCTGATAAGTTGACGGCCCCTTCTTCTCACACTGTGGGGGGGGGGGAATTTTTTTTTATAACTCATCGGATTTTATTCTATGAAGGAAAACGACTATGCCCATATTTGGTTGTAGCAGATTTGATTGACAGCTCTGCGCACTACATCTGTTTGTCAGGTCAGCAGGTCAGGAGGCTAACAGCTTGATCCGTCTGATTTCTCCTCTTTTTTACTTCATTTGGAGAGTTAGTTTAACACATATCTGACAACATACATGGCTTGCTGTGCGGTTAACAGACCATCCAACAAGTTGATACTTCAGTTTTTTTCGGTAAGTGATAAAGTAGTGTTATATTTACTGTATACTCGTGTCGGTATTTATATTTACGGACCTAGCTTGTTTAGAGTTAGCTTGTAAACCAGTCGGCTAACTGTGTAGCTCATTATTTACATTATTTACATTATTTACGGTCAATGGTTTAGAAATGTTTGTTGTTAAGATGTTGTTGTTGAAAATAGTGAGTTTGTGTGATGTTAGAAGCTAAAGGTTCAGCTCGGTGGTTATCTGACGTTATGATGAATGTTATACTCCACGTAAATGTGGACATTAAAAAACAAACTTTGTGTAGTAATTATCCGTCAGTAACAGAAACTGAACTGAACCTAATGTGCTGTGTAGGTTATAGAGGATGACATTAAAGTTACATGGTTGATGTAGTGTCTTAAGATTTGTACAAACTGTTAAGAAATTTAAAAAAAATGCACTTTGTAAGAGCATCTGTAACCATTAAGAACTATATTAATAACCATATTAATTTTCACTGAACTCATACACAGAATATAGCAGTAGAAATATAAAATATAAATAACATATGGAATGAAAATAAGATATAAAGCACATAGATATAAAGTATAAGAAATAGTTTGAAGACTACAGCCATGTACTGAGCTCATGTTAATAATAAATGAGTTACTGTATGTTCTGTACTAAAGCACAGAGAGTTGGGACCTGTTAATGATTTAAATAATTCAGGTTATATTTGTTTCATGTTAAGATGAAGTACTATCCACAATAAACTGCTTAATTTTTCCTCACAAAATCTGAGACCATTTGATGTGGAATATCATTGTGCAAGTGAGTGAGAGAGCTGAAAACAGCATGATTACAATAAGGTTTATCTTCTTAACTTTGAATAGATGTTGATTACCTGAATACTGTACCTTTGTTGTCTGGGTAGTACACTGTTGAATTTATAAATGTGCTCTTACACACAGATGAATACAGAAAAATAGATGAGAACAAAAAAAATGATTTAATGAATAACTGATATTTTCTCTCTTTCTTTTCCATCCTGAAGACCCCTCACTAAAAGTCCAGTTCTCCTGGATCCATGTCACATGCTCAAGCTTCTTCTGAATGACTTTTCAACAGTCAAAGTTCTGCTGAGAGAAGATAGCCAGCAGATAGGACAGCAGTACATGAAGGAGCTCCACAGGCTTCAGGAGAAGGAGGAGGGTTGGCACCTTGGAAGACTGTATTCATGCTGTTCAAATAAAAATAGATCTCCTCCAAACAACTTGCAATCAAACCATTTTCTTCCCATTTTAAAACCCTTTGTCCAGTTTAGATGGGAGAAGTTGTTATGTGATATTGATCTGGGAAGACTACATTTCTAAATCATTTTTAACTGTGTTTTTATTCACAAGTTATTGATCTTATTTACTCTCCATGTATCTTGATTTAAGAATGGGGCTGTGTTTAAGGGCATATTTTTGCAATGACTCTGTTCCTCCCATTTTAAGAAATGAACTACATTAGTATTTGGTAAAAAAAAATGTCGAAAGAAGAAGTTGTGTAAAAGTAGACTTCCTTCCCTTAGCTATTGAGTTGAGCATTAATGCACATTTTAGTCTTGTCATTTCAAATCTGAAATGTATACTTATCAGTAGACATAAAGGAGTGCATTTATATAGAAATATTTATTTAATCTGGAAAAACAACATTAAAAAAAGTCTGTTTTTACAGCAGAGATGAACATGTTTACAGTTGGTACAAAACAAACAAATAGGTGTGATTAGCTCATGTCTCGATGGACACACACTGTACAGGGGGTGAATGTTTTGATGACTCATCAGTTTTGATTTGATGAAGGATAAGAGTTATTCACAATAAGGCATGTAGCTGACCAGCTTGACAGGCGGGTGCGGTGTAACGGTTTGTCAGGAGGTTTAAAAAGCGCTCCAGCTCCAGCTCTCATCCTGTGGGTGACATCACTCAGGCCGTCCGGGGGAGACCTCCCTCACAGCGAGCTGTTGAAGAGAAGAAACCAAAGTCCACCCCAGAAGAACCAACAAATGCAGATGTTGTTGAGGCCCAGGTTTCTTCCTCTGTCTCTGCAGCTCTCTGGGCACCTCGACGGACAAGTCACCAATAATCCACACTGTGTCTATAGGAGAAATACAAAGGTGTTCAATTAATGCCTCAGACAAGACAGAATGTACAGTTAACTACATGTGACAGCTCAGGGTGTTTTTTTGTTATTAGCCACATCTGCAGGAATAATATTGAACAAGGTAGCTGCAATAATAATAGATGCCAGTCTTAAATACTATTTTTTCTAATACTTAAAGTTTTTGGTGTGAAGCTGACACTGGCCACAGACTCCATGACTTCACAGGGTTCAATAGAAAACAAATGTCTTATAATAAATACTAAATAATTATTTTTCAATTGTCATGTTCACCGTCATCGCTGTTGACATCAGTAGACACAGACATTCCTCTTTTTATCAGAACAGTAACATGAACTGTATGCTTTGTAATATTGATTTCTTCTGGATGTCTCATATTTATTTAGTCTATGGATAAAACTTTGTTTATGTATTGCTCTGCTAACACTAACAAAGTCTAACTGCTCTGACAAATAACTAATAACCATAGTTGTATATTTAAAAAAGTGTAGTTTTAAGACTTTAATTTAATATTTGGGTTGAATATAATTCGTTTTAACTGTGTTGTATAAAAGTTAAATGTTAACTTACTGTTTATAGAGTTTTCTCAGGATGAGCAGGTATAGGGGATGATAGCAGCCTAGCTGTTAGCTATGCTGTGAAGTGGACTGCTAACGTCGAGCTGAATGGGCGGAGTTAAGTCCCGCCAGTCCCGCCTTACTGCTGTTGTTAGGTTGATCCGAAGTTAGTTTGAGACTGCAAATCCAATATGGATGCGGCCGTCGACTGGACTCATTTTCTGCCTATGTAACAGACGGGTCAGGGTTCGTCCAGTAATATTTACAGTCTATGGCATTAACTCATCCATTCATACACATTCACACACTGATGGTAGAGGCTGCTGAGTAAAGAGTCCATCAGTATTAACTCATCCATTCATACACATTCACTCGCTGATGGTAGAGGCCGCTCTGTAAAGAGTCCATCAGTATTAACTCATGTTGGTACCGGTTTTGAGATCCCCGCACCCGAGGCCGCGTGGTCCCTCGGTGCTGGCGGCGGATATGTCAGAAAAACACATTTGTCTAGAGGGAGACAAATGTGTTTTTCTGACATATCCGCCGCCAGCACCGTCATTCATGCACATTCACATGCCACAGATGAAGCAGCGGGAGTAAATTGGGTCTAAGTGTCTTGCCCAAGGACACATCGGACAAGGGCTGCAGAAGCTGGGAGTAAAACCCCCAACCTTCCCGTTGACAGATGACCAACTCTACCACTGATCCACAGCTGCCCCCAATCCGCATGCCAACATAAACCGAAATGATTTTTTTAAAGGGCTGTTTCTCGTCTGTTGGTCATCAAATACGGGTGTTTTCCCGTTCAAACCCATTCTTTGTGTTTCTCTGAACGTGTGTCCTCGACAGCAGCCAAGTTAGAAAATTACATTCGCTCACACAGGAGAACCAAAATATCCGACCTTGACCAACTTCCAGATTGTCGATTATTCAGGCAACTATGCGTCAGTAGCCTTTGGATGACTGGTGATCTGGGGAAAATGAGTACAAAGTCTAGACTTAGTTAGGGGTGAGTAATTCACCGTTATAATAAATCAAAGAAATATACAAGAGAGTCTCTGCTCACTCAAATGCAAACAATTTCCTTCCCCTGAGGCCTGATCTTTTTCTCCCTGTTCCTCCAATGAAAAAAAGAGGCTTTCTTGTGACTACAACAAAGTAGAATCAGCTTTAAATCCATTTGTTCAGCACCGTGTGCAGATTCATCGAGTTAAGCCATCTCAGTCTGCTGCTTCTGTTAAAGAGCCGGGGTTATTTCTGTACATCAGAACGTCTGCAGCAGCATCTTAATCAGCACAGTAAGAGATTCTTGGGAATTTTTTCAGTGATTATAGGAACACAGTATACTGATTTTAAAGCTCTTATATCTATCATATCCACCTCTCTCACACACACACACACACACACACACACACACACACACACACACACACACACACACACACACACTCTTTTGATCCCTCCTCCACCTTTTCATCAAAGACACAGCTGAGCGACTCGTGCTTCTTTATACTCCTCAATGAAGTCAGCTGGGAAATAGATTTTCCACTTTCAATATAACTTCAGAGTCATTCCTCATCCCGCATATCCATCTGTCCCTCATCCAGACACGTTCTGATTGGAGCGATCATACCGCGGCTGTGATTTACCTTCCAGTTCAAAATGAACTGAGCAGTGAATTGACCCTCTCCTGCAGAGCTCACTGTTGTCCATTGTCACAGCTGAGATCAGGGCTGATAGAGTGAAGGTCATCCTCACAGTCTGAAGCTATCTGTTACGCCGTAGCAATCAACAAAATCTATTTTCCATCACAGTCGCCGCAGAGGACGAGATGGATTCGATGCACATAGACAGATATTGATTTGGCAATTTCCGAAGGAAGAACCAAATGGTCTCCCGACTGTTTTTATTTGCCTCAGAGTAATGCAGGGCCCAGGTGGGACTTTCATACTCTCTCTAAGAACACAAATGAACCCTCCTGACAGACGTCTCCACACATTGGAGATTAACGACTGTGCCTTAACTCTGTAGGAAGAAGTTTGTAGTGCGAGAAGGATCGGGTGTTTCCTGCAGGAGCATTTCAGCTGATTTAAGAGAGAGAGAGAGAGAAAGAGACAGGAAGAGAGAGAGAGAGAGGGAGAGAGAGAAAGAGACAGGAAGAGAGAGAGGGAGAGAGAACAAGAGAGGGAGAGAGAGAGAGGGAGAGAGAGAGAGAGAGAAAGAGAGAGAGAGAGAGGGAGAGAGAGAAAGAGAGAGAGAGAGAAAGACAGAGAGAGAGAGAGAGAGAGAGAGGGAGATATATATATATATATATATATAGAGAGAGAGAGAGAGAGATAGGGAGAGAGAGCAAGAGAGAGGGAGAGAGAGAGACAGGTGAGCCAGTTGAGTCTCATTAAGCTGAAGTGCTGATGGTTCCTGTTCTTCTGAAGACGTTAAAGGGATACTTGACCCGTTGAAACATGAATCTCTATTGACATTGGGTCATATATGTAGAATTGTGAAATACATTTTGAAGTTGATGCCTTCTTGGCCGTGAAAAGGCAGAAAGTGTCTTTTTGGCTCATGTTGATGAAAGACACCAAATCCCAGAATGCACAGCAACGCAGGCCACTCCCACTAAGGTCCTATATTTACAAACTACACATACGGCCGTTTCCTCAACAGATTCCGAGATTTCTTCCAGAAGGAATTGGTATCTTTGAAATTCCTGGCAGAAAACAGACTCTACGTCTGTGTCCATAGGCAAACAGTGAGAGCACCGACACTACCAGTCCGCCCCAGCTCAAGCCGGCCCCGGCTTCTCGTCCTCACTGCCGCCAACAGGCAGACCTTATGTCTCGGCTGCTGCACCATCAGCGACAGGCCGGTCTTGTGTCTCGGATGCTGAGGCCGCAGCAGCCAAGACACACGACCGGCAGCCATCTCGCCGCTATATATATGTAGAGATATTTGTAGAGATAGCCACGAACATCCGATTCGAGCATAAGACCTTCAAAATCCCCTTCATCCATATCATCTTTTTTTGCCATTATCAGCTTTCTCCCTAGAGCCTGTTAGCATAGCTTCCTAGCAATATGGCGGACTTTAAGTTTCGATTCTGTGAGTGAGTTCCCACCCACTGATCTGTGATTGGTCTGTAGCTTCAGTGGTCGAAAAACATGAGAAACTAGCGTTGTAGTTTCACCCTGCTAACCACCAAAGCTTCAGATGACGCAAAATGACATTTATTGTGTCACTGGAAGCTCCTTTTCAGACTTAGAAATACAAAGATTTCCCGTCTCAGGGGAAAATGAGGGCGGGATGCATGACCATTCAAAATTACGACCAGGTTTCTAATGATACAAAGCTTAATGCAAATGGGAGAGGTATCCTTTAATTATGCACTGTAGCTCTTCCTTTCGGATTGCCATAAATCCAGGGGGGTGACCAGGGATGACCAGGGGGCGACCGATGTGCTCTGTGGACATGAGAGAGTTACTATTCTGCCTGTTGAAAGTTATTGTTCTATGAGATTGACTTTAAAATGACGATTCATAACATTAAACATTTGTAAGCCTGGTCCATCTCTAGAGCTTTAGCGTATTCCTTACCTAGTGTTCTTCACTTCCTGCCCCCCCCCCCATGTGGTTTTCATGCATCATCGGGATCACCTGATATTCATGTATTCATTTATGTAAATGCAGAAACAACATAGAAAGGACAGCTTACACTGCAGACAGAGCCCATAACTCTCTCCATCTTGAATTTGTGATCCATGGGTAGTTGTTGAATCGGTTTCGAGCACACGGCCCTCATCGTGAAGACGTGAGCAGATAAACTTCCTGTCTGATGATCAAATACTTAGAAATAAAAACTCAGTATGTTGAAGATATTTTATTAGTAACATGAATTCAAATACAAACATGGAGTACCTCAGGCACTTTGAGGGGCTATCACTTTAAAGAAGCTAGATCCACTGCTCTCCTGCTAATCAGTCCACAGCTCTACTTCACACCGACAACTGACTAAACAGTTCTCACATCACGCTAGCAGGTGCCTGTCACGGTAAAAAAATGTCTAAAAAAATGAAGCTAAATCCAACATGGCCGCCCTCTGTGAGTCTCCTCTCAGCTCTCATCAGTCTGAGCGGGTGGCTGTGTGTCCAGAATGTTAGCCAGCGTTTTAAACGGCTGTCCCCAGTCACCCAGAGAGCTGAAGTCTCCCGTGTCGTCAATGACCCAAGACTCCTCGATGGAGCTAAGCGAGCCGGCCACCGAGCCGTCGCCCTCGTACGCGTAAGTAGCCAGTGAGTCGTAGGGCGGGGCGGCAAAACCCTTCTGACTCTCCTCCAGCCGCTGCTCGATGAACTCCCTGATCTTTACCGCGTCGCCCTCAGTCACTCGGCCACGGGAGGAGAGTGTCCCCGTGTTGTTCACCGCAGCAATGACGCACGCTGTTTGACAGTGGATGTCAGGTGTCCTGACGTTGTCTGAGCGAACGCTGAGATGCAGCAGGACGCCATCTCCATAGCCATTCTTATCATTCCTGGATGAGCTGCTGAGGGTGCTCGAGCGGTGCGGGTGTGTGTTTCGCAGGGTGCCCATGTCGAAGGCGTGCGTGTCAGCCTCGCCGCCGCCCTCGTCGTCATAGTGGATGACATTATCACGGATGTCTTCCTTGGACGTCATCAGAGTCTCTTTCTCTTTGTGTCGCCTCTGGCTCATATAAAGTGCAGCCACAACTGCAAGACACAATAAGAGATTATGGGTCAGTAAAAATCAAATTGATGCATGCAGGTTAATCTGTATCGAATGTGTGAACAATATGTTTCATGAATACTGATGCATGACATCCACACAAAACTACATTTCTGTAGGAACTAACCAGCAGCCTGAGACTCCAGATTGACCTTGGACTACAGAGTTCACCTCAAAGACTTCATTGTCTGCACCCCAATAAAAATGTAAAATAGAAAAAAAAAACTGACAGTTTGACACTCTCCAGGATCCCGGCATCACAATTTCAAACATCAACAGTTTTATTTTCAAAAAAACTGACATTAAGGGAACACTTTATTTTATGATTTATTTATTTATGACAAGAGCCAAACCATTCTAACACCGTGTCCTAACAGCACCAAATATTAGATATCACGTTGCATTGCACATGATCGCCCGCTTGCTGTCCACACTGCATCCGTTAAATATTTCTGTTGATTTCGGTTTCCCCTTGCAAACAGTATGTGACATGTGGTGCTTTTATTTTTAAACTGGACAACGGGCTGTTGATTCAAATCCCAACACTCAGAGGCTCGTCAATAAGCGGCTTGCTGTTTGCTGTATAAAGTTTTTCTCCGGTGTTGTTCACAAAGGTCAAAGGTCAACATTTCAATCATGAATGTGGATATTATCAATGCACCGTTATCTCCCCAAGAGTCTCTGTTTGAAATATACAAGTCACACATTAAACTAATTGACAATGCTTTTAAAGGTAAAAATATACCTAACTAGAGTCATCATAAAAATAAGAAAATAAAAAAATAAAACGATAAAGTAAAAAAATAAAACTATGACATCATGGCTTTGTCAGGGTTTACTACTTCCTGTCTTTTTTTAATCTTGACATGGCCCACTTGATTCAAATTTGACACAAAAACCTCCATAGATAAAATCTTGTATTGATTTAAATTATTATCCTTGCAATGAAGGTCGATAACCACAGCCGTCTTTGGGTCTGATTAAAGGCAGAATGTGTGACATGTTCCACATGAATATATCATAAATCCAGTCTATCCTGTGTAAATGTGTCTCTGAGTCCTGACTGTCTACAATGAGGGAGAAGCTCGAGTCCCGCTGGCTGTGTTGTTGTCAGAGCTGTGTTTACATGGACGGGACGGCCGGCTCCTCCCCTTGTGTATAAAAGCTGTTTTAGTCAAGAACTAGAGAAGAAGAAGATACTCACTGATTATTTGGATGTTAGTAAGAGTTTTTAGATCACGATCATTCTGTGTCAATGTGTGTGCAATGTGACGCTACGAGCTAACTAAAGAGTGCTAACATTAGCATGCTAACACTTGCCCGATGTTCCTGTGGTGAGTTACATGTTTACCCTGCTGTAGTAGCCTTCATCCCTGACCCTGATGAAGGCCACAAGCCGAACAAGTCGGCCTAATAAAATAATAAAATTGGTGTTCAAACTACAAGTGCTGCTGGAGCTTCTTGACCTTTGCCTCTTTGGTTGGGCCAGAAAACCCTCCTCTGCTTCTTTAATGTGTCTATGAAAAGTTTTAGGAAGACGTCCTTTTAGATCCTAATGAAGCTAATGAGTCATGTAAATGCATCTGTAGACTAATTCAAAAGTAAAAAGGGAGAAAACTTTGTCACAGAGACAAACGAGTGGTCACATAGGAACACACATTATTAGAGGGATATGAGTGATTGCAAAAACATCAAAATGAATACACAGCCAGTAAAAGCCCATACTCCATTCAAGTGTTGTTCAGAAATGTAAACAATGCAGAGGAAATACACACTCAAATTTACTGCACAATAAAAAGAGTGCGGCACTGTAGTGTTTTAATTATGCAGGTGGGAGAGATCACTGTGCTGGAGTTTTGGGGGAGGGAGGGGGGGATAAAACACCACGCAGCATCTTCTAACCCAAACTGCACTGAGAAATAAAACGGATGCAGCTTCAGAAGCTCATCATGAATGTGATCTTTTAAGAAGCACTGATTTATTATAAAACACTTTAAATCATGCAGTGAGAGTCATACAGAGACTAAGAAGTGGAGTAAGACATAATCTAAAGACCCTGACCCACCAAGCAGACGGCAAAGAACTAGTTGTGACGAAGGCTGCCTGTGGCGTCGCCTCACGTCTGGGCCAAAAAGTTGCAATTGAACACACCTCAAAGACTCCAGCCGACGGCCAACCACCACGTACGTTCTGCAGTGAGAAGAAATAACTCTCCATGCCAGCAGGGGGCGGTAGTCCGTTATTATGATACGAGAAGACCATTTTCACACCGCTGTCGCTCACCACTCGTATTATAGGTAGTCTACTAATGGAGAATAATGTCTGATAAAAAGTAGAAAATGGCGCTGGTGTTGTCAGTTCTTGGTCTTTTAGTGGAAAAAGAAAAGCCGACAAATAAGGAGAAACTGCACTAATGGGTGAAAGCATGGATACTACAGCAGCATGCTCAAGGGGCTTTCCTGAACCTGAGAGCTGGAGAGAAATGAAACCTTCCAACAGCCAATCAGAGAGATTCCTCTCACCAACCGCCGACACTGATTCAACATGTCAAATCGGCCGAAAAACGATCTCCACAGTGTGTCGAGGCTTTAAGAGAAGAAATGGTTCATCTCTGCATTGGAGGCGTGAAAGAGTTTTTTGCACTTTCTGTATTTCTAATAGCCAGCAGGGGGCGACTCCATCGGATGCAAAAGGAGTCCCAGGGCCTGATTCACTAAGAATGAATTACAGCTCCAAAAGATGCTCATCATCTGCTCCGTCTCACGGTCTAATCCACAAAGCGTTTAGCGTTAATGACATTTAGACACACATCTGGATGTGAAGAAAGAATGTTTGCACCCAAGGCCCTGTGTACACCGAGCGTTTTTTTTTTCTGGGCAGAAAAGCACTGACTGTGCGCTCAGGTGTGCTTGCGTTGAGTGTTTGCACTCTGAGAAGAAAAGCGCTGCACGTCCGTCCTGTCTCCATGACAACAGCCTGTTGACAACGGACGCTGTATGACTGACACGGCTCTGTTATTTTTTACTGAATGTTTTATATTTGAGAGCGTTTATTTCCTGATCAGACATGGAGCGAGGAGGATGAGGGTACAAGACACGATCTGTAGGAGGGAATATCATACATTTGGAAAAGAGCGCCAGCGATGTCAACAGCGCCTTCAACTTGACCGCTGGGCGCTGCGCTGTTTCTCCAAGCGGCCGCTGAATAACCTTCATAATCTATCAGATGATTTGTGGGGTTTGAATCCACACCTTCATGTTTGTTTATGTGAAGAAGTCTGAGAGTCCCACGTCGTGTGAGAAGAACAGGTAAGAGGGGAAGTTGAGTTATGTTTCCTGCAGCTTCTCCATCCATGTGGAAAAGGTCATGTGTCCCTCAGTCCTTAACGCCCGTATTATTGAAGCTTCAACAAGCTGTCGCCAAAGAGCCGTAGCCCTTTAAGACGAGCACTGAGGTGAGAGAAAAACACTGATGCTGTCCTCCTGATAACTTCACGTCCATTCAAACGCCGGCCTGCTCGTCCCTTAAGGGTCCGCAGAGTCTGGCCCTAAAGGTTCAAGATCTCCTGAGCGTCTTAAAGCTCAGACAAATCTCCCACCGGGTCTGAGAAGAAAAACCCACACACACATTCATCGTCTTCACATTCCAAGCGGCTGTGCTTTAACTCTCTCCCTCAGCAGTCACTCGTCTTTTTAACACTCTTTTCTCTCTGTTTCAAACAGTAAAACAATCTGTATATTCTTCTGCCTCTGCTAAACGCTTGAGTTTACTTACAGGAAGCTCCGGCTATTCATAATTCACAGCCTCATGCAGATGTCGACCACGTTAGTGTTAACGAGTTTATTAATGAATAATTGTCTGACAGTGATTTTCTTTCTCTTGTTAATTTAAGAGCTGGTTGTGAACAGGAGGTGCGGCAGCCATCTTTGAATGTTTTTGAGGAGGAAAGTACAACTCCCAGTGCTGACGGCTTCTACACCTTCTCCGCTCTCTCTTCATCAAAATCAAAAAAAACAAAACAAATATCTGAAATGGCGGCTCAGGGAAACTGAAGCTGGCGTTCGTCTGACCACCGTGACAGGACGCTGTCACTGAGGTCCAGAGCTCAGCAGCAATCGTGTCAGCTTTTAGAATTGTTTTTTTCACTCACCGCTCGCTCCTGATTTATTTTCCATGTTTGTTTTTGGTTGCGGCTTAACAACGGGAAATTCTGCTGAGATGTCACTGACTTATGGATGTGCAGGAGCAGCTCCGATACGTTTGAATATCGGGGAAAAAGTTCATTTTTCTGCTAAATTTCATTCAAAAGTTAAACTTTCATGATGTCTACATTCATCAGGCATGAAGTGAAACATATTTTTCTGTTTTAATCGTGATGATTGCGGCTCACAGCTCATGAAAATATCAAATCTAGGGTCTGAAAATATGAGAATATCACATAACACCAACAACATAGACGAGCCGCAGGCCGCCATCATAGCAACCTTAATGCAGTTTGGATTCAGACCTGATCACAGAAACAGAAAAACTATGTTTCATAGGGAAGGTTAAGGCATCAATGGATGGCGGTGGTGTTGCAGGGGTTGTATTGGTTGACTCGCACAAAGCATTTGACACCGTTAATCATATATTACAACTTCAATTGTGTAATACTCTGGGGGTTTATAAAAACTGTATCTGGATTCACCGCTCCATGGTGAGACCAGGAGCAGTTCAAGCATGTCCTCAGGCCGCGTCCTTAACAGCATAGCACGGCCCTGACACAGATGAGGAAATATGTGACATCAGGCCGGAGAGAGTGGTGGATGTTTTGTGTTAGCAGCTATTAGCCCCTCCTCCTTTCTCCTCGCTCGTCTATGTCGTCTTTCAGTTATCCTCCCACTCCACAGAGGTCGACAATAAAGGGACAATGCTCTGAGGAGCCTGCTACACTTCTGTGACATGCTATCAGTCAGTCAGACACACACACACACACACGTACAGACACACAGACACACACACACACACACACATACACACACACACACACACACACACACACACACACACACACACACACACACACACACACACACACACACACACACACACACACACACACACACACACACACACAATAAGAGCTGTGCGTGTTGTCATGAGGTTAGAGAGGTTATGTAACTGTGATCCTCTGCAACAGAAGCAGAAACGAGATGGCGTGATCATTTGAGGCTCCTCTTTGGCTGCTGCTGCCCTCTAGTGTTCAAACACACACATTAACTCACCGGTAAAAAAAAGCCTCTTACCATCATACCATCATATCATCATATCATAAGACGATAATCTGAATAATTTACTCCGAATTTAGAGAGAAAATGAAGAGTGTCATTATGTAGTTTGTCATGGAATGATTGTAGATGTTAACCCTTTAAATAACTCTGAATTAAAACTAAGTTTAGTTTGAACAAAGATCGATCACACTGCAAACAAAATGATGTTGTTTAAGGGCAGAGAAGCAGCCTAATTTGTGTAGTTTGGCTACTTTATGAATATGAACATCACAGTAGTTAATCGGGGGCCCAAATTAAGAGGTCATACAATCAACTTGTTTAAAAATTAACTTCAACTTGTCACACCATGTTAGTAAAACTACTCTAAGGATTGTGGGTGTGTGAGAACAATTAAAAGAGCCCAACATGTTTCAGGTTTCATTCAGTGATACTTAAAGTGAGCACAAACAGCAGCGAACCTCCCCCCCCCCCCACCCAGGGTTTAATAAAATCAGTGCTTCTCTCTCTTTTTATCTAGCTGCCTCAACAGCACCACCTGCTGGACTACCTGAAAATTAAACATCAGTTTTCAAAAATGACCAAACCCTGCCTTTAAGCTCACATGTGCAGGGTCTTGTCTCACCAAGACAGGGTTTCATTCTGCTTATCTTCCTGCCTTAGGGGGGGAGATCCCTCACAGAGTCATACCACCAAATATAAATAACTGCTTCAAAGTATCCTTCTTGACAAAGTGGTCCTGACTGAACTAGAGTTGTTGTTTCTCTGTATTTGCGTCTGCATGTTGGAGTTCCTTGGTTAGGGAAGGGCGGTCTTACCCATCAGCAGAGCCACACACAGCAGGATGGCCATCAGCGCTCCGGTGCTGAGGCCCACAGGCAGGAAGATGGCCTCAGCTGAGCAGGTGAGCAGTGAGCCCCCAACCCCGCATGAACACACTCGGATGGTGAGCGTGGCTGTGCTGCTCTGGGCGGGGTAACCGCTGTCTTCAACCACAACAGGAAGAGTGTAAACGTCCAGCAGCCGCCGCTGGAAGCCCGAACGCCGAGTCACAATGCCGGCTGTGTTATCTGAGAACAAAGTGAGAGAGGAGACTGAATCAAAACACGCACACACGCACACACGCACACACGCACACGCACACACACACACACACACACACACACACACACACACACACACAGACACACACACACACACACACACACACGCAGACACACACACACACACGCAGACACACACACACACCTTGGTGGCTACAGTCATGTAAGTCCATCAGACCTGATTCTGGTTCTAAAGGTACTATACAGGCCTAGACCGGAGCAGTCTAGGCCTGTGAAGGCTGTTTCGTCATGAGCCGGGGATCCGGCCGAAGATTTCTGCCTTTTAATAAGGCAGTTTTCTCTTACCACTGTAACTTTTGCTGCTTTGCTAAAGTGCTCATGATGGATAGGCCGGGTCTTTGTAATATAGCAATAAGTAAGGTCTTTTACCTGCTTTTTGTAACATAACAATGAGTAAGGTCTTTTTACCTGCTCTTTTGTAATGTTAACAGACAAAGAGTAAGGTATTTGACCTGTTTTTTGTAAAGTGTCTTACAAAATAAATTGAATTGAATTGAATTATACTAAGGTGTGTGTGTGTGTGTGTGTGTGTGTGTGTGCGTGTGTGTGTTGAAATGAAACCATTGGTTAACATCTTCTTCCCCTTCAATCAGCACTTACTCCCAAAGTCTCGGACGGTGAAGTTTCTGTTGCGGAGGTCTTTGGGGGACTTAAAGAAGAACCTCTGACCTACAGGAGGAAGGTCTTGGTCCACGGCGCCGACTGTCTGGATCACCTGCTCAGGGAGGAAACACAGACGCAGTCTGTTCAGGTCTGCAGGTGGAGTGATGGAGGATTCAAATCTACTAACATGACGTCTGGTTCATTCAAGAACTTTTAGAGCTTGCTCAGCGTCTGATGATAAACACATGCTACGTCCTCAACTGTTTCTTAGAATAATCTTTATTCTTTTGTACCTGTCCCACTCGAGTGTTTTCACAGATGAAGGTGTCTGAAGGAACAGACAGCTCAGGGGGGAACTCGTTCACGTCCAGGACGTCGACGGTCACAGACACTTTGGTAGACAGCAGCGGGTTATCTGAAAGAGATGAAGGATCAGAGACACTCAGTGACACGGCTGTTAATGAGACATATTGATTTTTACGGTGTGAAGGCAGACATCATCAAACACTCACTCTGTCAGAGAAACAATCCTCCATCACTACGATGTTGTATTAATCCTGCTTATTATGATGTCATACAGTGAAGTATTTTCAAATCATTCATATCCATAGAGTCTGTCCAGCCTGAGGTCAAAGGTTATGTTGTTGTAAAGGGGACATATTATGAAGAATCCACTTGTACAGTGTTTTTGAACATATATTTATGTAACCTGAGTGTCTACTGACCCACAAAATGTGAAATAAACCCATCCAGTCCTTTGTTTGTGGTCTGTATAAGTCTTACAACACAGAGTTTCTAATTTGCTCATCTTCTGATTTCACAGTGCGATTCTGGTCAAAAAAAGCCCAATTGCATTTAAAGAGACACACACACCAAAACGGAGCGTTCTGAGAGAGCTGGTTTATACAGGGTCACAAACCTCCTCTGGTGCTTGATTCATGTTATATTTTGACCAAAGCAAAGCACAGATGTTTCATTTAGACCACAGGGGACTGTTTGAAAAGGCGGAGAAGGAGGATAATATGTCCTCTTTAAAATGTGTCATAATAAAAGAAAATAAAGAAAAAACACATAAAGTTAAATCCAAATAATTCTGGATGTAAAATAATTCAGTCAAATAAATATTTATCTCCTTTCTCTGTTTGCCCACTAGATGGAGACAGATTTCTATCATATATGACCCTAACTGTGTGTGAGTGTGTATTTGTGTGTATCATCTGTTTACATCTGTGTCCTTACATAATACAAGTAAATCATGTCAAAACATGCCAGATATTCTATATTTGTAGTGAACATGTATTGAACATGTGTTTAACACTCTCACTGCCAGTGACGGACTCTGAGGATTTGTAATGGGGGAGGGGGTGGTGAGGAGGGGTATGGCTGGCAGAGTTGTGACTCAGCAGGCCTTTGACTCTGACTCCTCCAGGAGCTCATAGAGGTAATCAGACACACACACACACACACACAGTCTGGATAAGTTCAGCTGACAGTGCGTAGTTTCACTAAAGTCACCACGGCTGCAGCTGCACTCTGAGCGTGTGCAGAGGGTTCAAGGGGGGTGAGGGTGGGGCTGGGGTCTGGGTGGGGATGGGGGTGCAGGTTTAGGTACCAGGTACCAGAAAGCCTGAGATTTGGAACATGACTATGTTTAAAGAACATCATTATCTCAGTGAAGACTTGTCCTTTTATTATTTGGTGCAGATTTTCTTATTTTTTGACTAAAGTCAAAATAAATTATCTTTAAACTCAAAGGAGGATTTGTATCTGTGAGCTCCATCAAAGGTGGTTTCACTTTTTTTATCTACTACTACGACTTAGCTTTTTGTTTCTGTCTGGCTGTTTGATTTCAAACCTCAGCTCTTTGTGGTTGACGTTGTCTTCATGGATAGACTCCACCACCAACAATCAAGAACAGTATTGACCTGAATATTAGACCACCCTGATTATAAGACAACCCATCTCATGACTGCATTTTGAAATTAGACTTTCTGAAGAGCAGATCTTCAGACTTTAAGACTGTCACATGTCAGTATTACTCACAGAATGGCGGCAATCCTTTGGCGGTGCCGGCTTGGAAATAAGTCTTATATTTGGGCCTTTATGGTTCTTCGCAGACGGTCCTTCAAGCATTGATCGCTGACTCAATGGAAGAGCGCTGATTTTAAGCTTTTGAACTTCATGAAGCTCAGTGAAGACATCACAGATACTTCCATTTCTATGTTAGAGGAGGTGTTCTGTTTCAGACGGAGGGCGTTTGAAGGACGGATACTTACTGACTTTGGTCGCCACCACAGTGATGTTGTGCTGCACAGCCGTCTCTCTGTCCAGGAAGTCATTGGTCGAAATGGTTCCTTCAACAGTATCTATATCGAAACAGCTGTCGGACTCTGAGAGCCATTCCAGAGAATACCTGCAGAGGTGAGAGCAGTCCACACAGTCCATGAGAGTCACACCCAGCTTACAGTGGTTTGCTCAGAAAAACTCATCAGATGACACAGATTTGACAGATACTCCTCCTCCTCCTCCTCCACCAATGGGGAAAACAAAAACGTTTGTCACAGGAAACCCAGTGAGACAGCTCAGTGACTTTTAAAACAAACTGATTGTGTAGTTTGACAGGGTCTCTTCAGGGTTTTCAACATTTTTCCATCTGGACAATGACTCCTTTGTTACCTGACAGCACTGCTGCTGGCGTCCAGGTCATGAGCCGTCACCGAGCCGATGATGGTTCCCGGAGGAGTGTCCTCGTACACTTCCAGAGAGTATGCAGGCTTTGTAAACACAGGAGGCTCGTCTACGTCCACCACCGTCACCTTGACTATTGCTGAGTCTTTAAAGGGCCCCAGATGAAGGAAACGGGGGTCCAGCTGTGCGTTGGACGCCTCGACCTTGAAGGTGTATGACTTCTTCGCCTCATAATCCAGAGCCTGCAGAAACAGGAGAAGAAAGAAACAGAGATATGAGAATAGAGCTGAACGTATAAAGTTACCTAAAGGGATTCTTTAAACTGTAAGAACAGCAACTCCACGCAGACCAGTAATCAGTTTCATTGTTTTAACTCCTTCATCTAACCTCCATTAACCCTTAGAGATGACGTGCTGCATTCAGGTGCTCCTCGGATTGTGCCAGTTTCCCAGTTGGGAAGGCATTTTTCTGACAGTGTGTTCACAAGATTTCAGTTCGGAAAGTCAGAATATTGTAACAACAGCACCAAACATCGGGGACGCTATGAAGAAGAAGAGTGCAATGTCTCTGTTACACGTTCCATTTCATCAAAAAGTTGATGTGCAACACGTGAATTAATAAAAAGGATCTTAACATAAACAAAACATATTTTGCCCTAATGATGATTGTTACGTCAAGTGGGCAAGCCGGGCACCACTTCCTTGAGTTTCTGAGTTGTTGTTCCGACTTGAGCAGGCGTTCGTCTGCATTTTACGCTTGTTTTTCCGATGTGTCCGACACCACATGAAAACAATCTGAACTGAAAAGATCCCAGTGGGACTTTCTTAACCTGGGCACCTGCTCCAAAGAGAGGACAACTCATTAAGAATGACATTGACGTCTCTGTCAACATGCAGCCAAAGTTCAAACTGTCCATGCACACCATAAGTTCCAGAACTGCAGTTCATCTGATGAAGCTAAAGTGTCAATCACTAGCCGCTCCCTCTCCCACAGGAACTGTGAAATCTCAGCTGAGAAATGAATCATGTCTTGTGGGGAACGCCAACAACATGATGTCCTCGAGGCCAGATATCATCCACCCGTGCTGCCTGCTGGAGGAGCGTGATTGGTGCACAGCTGTAATGAGACAATCAACCAATCAGGCTGCTGATTACACCTTAAGATCGACCAGCTCAGCAAGCAGTGCGCAGCTTCAGATGATTTATTAAGTTGTGTGTTTTATTTGATTAATTTTTGTTTGTTTAATCGATTTACTTTAAAGATTAAAGATTAGAGAGGCTGCTTTCAGTAAATACATGTTAAACTTTCAGCGCACAGGAATATCACTGCAGAAAATACCGAGACAAATTAAAACAGAAAAACTACAAATTGTTACTTCAAAAGAACATAAAAACTTCCAGACATACTAAACACAACTTTTAGCCTCTGAAAAATGAAATATTTAAGAATTCAGAACATTAACATTAGATCATAACTAATCAGTATGTCCGTAGATTAAAATAATAAATACGCTGATGTGCCACATGTGTAATTGCGCACAGCAGACGCGCTGAGGCCAGAGACTACATGTGACATAATAACCAATAAAGAAATCTGGAGGCTGTAAGACGGAGTCAGGACCTTCTTGTATGTAAGTGTTAAATTCTTATGTTTGGAAAGTAGGCTAATCGGATGAGAAGTGCACATTGCACAGCGTTTGATCAAACACGTTGTTCATGTGATGCAGGACGTTTCAGGTTTCTCTTCTCTTTTATGGCGAGCTGCCAGTGCAGCCGACGTTATCCGACACAGAAGCAGGTTCGCCTGTACCACTGCCTGATATTGAGGCTGAACCAATGAAAGAAGCCACTCGCTCCACGATCTGGGATAATTTCAGGTGGGGTCCGGCTGGCGTCCTCTGGTCCGCTCCGGGAGCTGCTTCTTTTAAGACCCGCAACACTAGGCTACATTGTAGCGATCGTATGGTCTGACCAGGTTTTTTAAACTAAAAGTATTTAAAAAAATTATATTATAGCCTATATTATATACGTTACATATCACGGATGTTATATATTTTTTATATTTAAAAACAATGCTGTTGAGATTTCCATGCAGGCGCATTTCTTCTGAAGCTCTTTAATCCTACATTTCAGGCTGCCAGACAACACAATGTTATTCCTCTTTACTGCTTTCTGTTATGGTGTCACTCAGGTCACATCTCGTTTCTCTCATGCCGTAAACTCTGGGGGCGAGGACCGTGAATATATAGGGGCATGGTATTTAAAAGACGATCCTTTCCAGCCGCCACACTTAGCAACACCCGGTCTTGCGTACGCCGTGATCAGCCAGATATGCACGTTTCATAAGTCCCACGTGGACCCTGTCGTACGATGATTTCTACACCCAAAAATGCGCTGGTTTCTACACCAGATTGATAAGTGAGGGCCATTGTATTTTTCCAACAGTATTTGATCAGCACCACTTTCAGTTTGTTTCACCTTTGTTTTGCGTATCATTAACTGTTTTTGTGAAGAGTATCTGTCAGTTCCAAAACAATCTGGGTTTATGTTTCTTTACTTTTCCCCACAAACTATAAAAAACAAGAGAGAAACCAATAGGTGTCTTTCCCGTGGCTTAATCCATAATTTTCACAGTCAGGGATTCAAACCCTTTTAAAGAGTTTCACGTCTTCTCAAGCGTGATGCTGGGATAACCTGCCTTTTGTTGCATAGCAACCGTGACTGCATCTTGATTTATTAAATCCTCACAGTGGAGACTTCAAAGGCAGCATATTTGGTTATTGATGTCCAATCACTTTGAAGAAGGCTCCACTTCCTGATTGATTTGGACACAGAGGCGGGTCCATTTCCATTCCTCCTTGTGCTTACAGTGTGTGTTTGTGAATGCACAGGTGAGAGATACAGGAGACAGACACTTTGATATGGAAATGTACCAAGACACATTCTTATACATATCAACCTGATTTTGTCTCATAATGTCGGAGCATATTCACATAGCTGAGAGTGACAATACTGTATCTGTTTTCTACACTGGAGCTTCTTCAACACTTCAAGTAGACGAGTTCACTGGTAGTAAAAAACATCACAAACAGAAACCCAAACCCAAATTTCATGTTATCCCCAGTTTAGAGAAAAACAATCCTGACTTTCAGTCACGGACTTCCAGCATCCTCGTGGGAAAGAAACACATTGATGTTTCCCTCATTCCCACATACACCCTCCTGTTCCTCACATACACCCTCCTGTTCCTGACATACACCCTCCTGTTCCTTACATACACCCTCCTGTTCCTCACATACACCCTCCTGTTCCTTACATACACCCTCCTGTTCCTTACATACACCCTCCTGTTCCTCACATACACCCTCCTGTTCCTCACATACACCCTCCTGTTCCAAACATACACCCTCCTGTTCCTCACATACACCCTCCTGTTCCTCACATACACCCTCCTGTTCCAAACATACACCATCCTGTTTCCCTCCTACACCCTCCTGTTCCTCTCATCCTGTTCCTCACATAGACCCTCCTGTTCCTCACATACACCCTCCTGTTCCTCATATACACCTTCCTGTTCCTCTCATACACCCTCCTGTTCCTCTCATACACCCTTCTGTTCCTCACAAACACCCACAAAGAAAAATAAGTTTGCACTGGAGAAGTCAATCGTGACTGATACTAACTGTCCCATGTTTTCTGTAACCAATAATTGTCATCCAAGTTTAACAAGAAGTTGATAATAGTGTACAGCTGGGTTTTTTTGTTATATTTAGTTGTTCAGTTAAATCCATTCAAAAACGGACAGAGCTCTGGCGAGTTTTATTTTTGGTTAAGCACATAGTTTACACTGGCAGACCTGCAGAGCAGTGGTGATGAGTCAGCAGGGAGCCTAGACCAAGTGGAAGAATGGTGATCGAGCATTATATCACGTGGAATACTCTCTGGAAGGTGGAGCCACACAGAAGAGACGAGAGTGAATGATGTTCGACAGACCAGAAACACCTGACGATGCACACTTACTACAATGATGTTAAAACCAACTGTAGCTAATCACGTTTTTTCATTTGCACACCATTGATATTTATTTTGTATAAGTATAACAGGCATTTAATTACAGTGTTGTCTTTTTGTTCCGTTCATAAACCAAAAAGAGCTCCGGCCAGTTTTACTTTAGTTAACACATCACAGTTTAGACTGGTCTACTATACGTACCATAAATACATGGCTCTCACTATAGAGGACAGACTGTTTGTTAGCTAATTTGAACCATTAAGTTTGTAGTACAATGTCCAAACCACCAAGCGGCAGTATACTGCAAAAAAGGTCTACGAATGAGAGAGATGACATATGAAGGTAGATATGTTGCAAAATGTGAGAGCTTGTAGAATGAGATGTGAGCTTGTAGAATGAGATGAGAGCTTGTAGAATGAGATGAGAGCTTGTAGAATGAGATGTGAGCTTGTAGAATGACATGTGAGCTTGTAGAATGAGATGAGAGCTTGTAGAAAGAGATGTGAGAGCTTGTAGAATGAGATGCGAGAGCTTGTAGAATGAGATGTGAGCTTGTAGAATGAGATGAGAGCTTGTAGAATGAGATGAGAGCTTGTAGAAAGAGATGTGAGAGCTTGTAGAATGAGATGCGAGAGCTTGTAGAATGAGATGTGAGAAAAAAAAAGTGAACTTGTATGTAAAAATCATCATGTACTCAGATTCTTTTTTTTATAACTTGTGCCTATTATCTTTTACAACCACAACTCTCCAATTAAAACTTCTCAAATCTGCAGCTACAACTGCACAAACTACTTGTAGAAATGCCCCCCTCCCCACACACGGGAGAGCAGGGGGGATTGACCAATCAGAAGGGAGGAATTGCAGGTACCGGGGTGAAGATAGTTTCATATTTGACATTCGCCTGTGTTCGCATCGATTACCTTCAATAGCTCCGAGTCAAAGCCTCGATTTCTCACAGTTTGGGGATATGTTGGAGAGCAGATTAAGGCAGACGTTTCACAGTTTTGATAAACTTCAAATAACCAAAAATGATGATGCAGCTGGGAGCGCAAAGAACTGAATGTCTGTCCAACGCGCCGGTGACTATAGGCGGAGTTAAGGACCGTCGTAAAAGTGCAATACAGCTCATTTCAATATTCAATAACTTCTTTGTTTTTCAACATAGACATCTCAATCCACTGCTATTATAGAAGGTGTCAGCCTTTAACATTTCAGACCTATGAATACAAAATGAAAATAAAAAAAAATGAAAATAACTCTGCAAATCATCATTATCAATGACATATTGCCTTATATAAGCACATTTCAAGGTTATAATCTCAATAGATTTCTAATGTTGACATCAAATCACCTCTCATGTGTCCTGGACATCCTCTCACAACTTTCACAGCTCATAGTTTGTGAAGAAGGCCATTAACAAATGCCTTAATACAAGCTCTCACATCTCATTCTACAAGCTCTCTCATGTAATTCTACAAGCTCTCACATCTCATTCTACAAGCTCTCTCATGTAATTCTACAAGCTCTCACATCTCATTCTACAAGCTCTATCATGTAATTCTACAAGCTCTATCATGTAATTCTACAAGCTCTATCATGTAATTCTACAAGCTCTCACGTCATTCTACAAGCTCACATCTCATTCTACAAGCTCTCACGTCATTCTACAAGCTCACATCTCATTCTACAAGCTCTCACATTTTGCAACATATCTACCTTCATAATGACACCACTATTTCTGTTTGGGATCTTAGAACATCAAGCTCTGATTCTTTAGAGATCATTTCTGTAATATTGTCTGTTAACCTTAGAACAACAGTCAGTGAATATTGTGCCTTAGAACAACAATCTGAGCCTGTCAGTGAATATTGTGCCTAAGTGTACAGTGAGCCGTCTTTCATCAGGCACTCTTGTCCTTAAAGATGAAGTGTCGTGGTGTAAAAGCCTCTACCCGTCATATGAAATGAATGATAAACTCTCAATCACAAACGATGGTTATTCATAATAAAATGTGTTAAAGCTCAACTCACAGGATGGATTGTATAATCTGTGATCGGACCAAAAATAATCCATACACTGAGTCAAGCTTCAAAGTAATGGGTCAGCCATAGGTGCAGTCAATCGTACAGAGTAAAACTCTAAAGATCGCTTCTGTACATCGTCCTCCTTCACTCCCCCTGAGCGACCTATCTGAGCATCAAGTATGGGAGGGGGTTTTGACCGCTGCATGACCCTGAGGAGTGAAACTTGCCAGGTACTGGAGGGAGGAAGGAGCACTCCGGGGACCAGAAACTGGATAAAAACCAGATCGATTTTGATGAGTCTGCATTTTGATCTTTCAAAGGATAAGACATATTTTCAAATTTCCAAAAGTTCCCAATGGTTACGGCTTCCGATTGACTTCATGGTGGCAAACGATTGGTTTTTAATGATAAAATGCTGAGTGGGCGATATTTCTTTCCATCCATGAGATACCAGAGGGTTCAGGATGTAAATAAAAGAGAGGTGATGGACCGAAAGGATCTGATCTCTGCAGGGAGGGACTCAAGATTTGTCTGATGTTTTCTGCAAGTCGACTGACAATGAACCTTTTTGGTGCATCTGATTCAAGACTCGGGTTAGGGTCCAGAGATTCTTTGTGTGTTTTCTCTTGACCAAGAACTTATTAAAAAGACAGAGCCTCCAGTTGAAGAGTTGAAGAGCGCCTCACAGCTGCTAGCTGAGGAAATCTTCCAGAACATTCAAACTGAGCTCAAAAAGAGAGCCCAGGTTAAAATACACCACTGTGCCCATTAAAGGTCACTTAATTGGCCTGACGTCTTCTGTGGAAGCCCAGAATAGCAAAGGTCAAATCTCTCCAGGATCAATAGACTAAGGTCTCTGTTAACTGACACACAGACTTATCAGGTGAGGGGAGGGATAGGCGAACAGGCCGAGTGGCAGACAGGGAGCCAGAGAGGATTTACCTGATTGGCATCCTGTCACAGACAGTCGAGAGGGAAGGTGTGGAAAGAGGAGCTCACCAGAGATCAGCATCTACACCTTCAATACACTGCTTATCAAAGAACGCTATCATAGATGGCTGAATGTGTCTGCATCCTTTGTGTTCATGTCTACATGTCTGATCTGGTCTGAAGGCCGTGATGACATGTCACATGTATGACTTCCTTTAACTCTATACCTTGACACATGAGAAGTTGTTAACCAGCACCTCAAACTACAGGGGCTGTTTAGTCCTGGAGTTCAACCCTTCTTTTAAAGATGCGCCCAGCTAAAGATTAAGACAGTGCTGCTAATTCAATTTAAAATATCCCTCTAAACATTCACAACAGAAATACTAGTGACCAAATCTCACCAAACTGTCTGGCTATGTTTCTGCACTTTAAGATGAAAATCACTGCTTCACTAATGCTTCTTAAACTTCACGAGTCCACACGATTCAGATTGAGCCTTCAAGACAGGAAGATGTGTCTTCTTTTAAAATCACACTTTCTGTACCCAATAAATATCACTATATGGTTCATACTGCCTGGTCTCTCTCCTGTCAATAAACTGTCCCACAGAGCGCCCCCTACAGGCCTGGAGTATGTACTTCTGTTAAAAGGCTGAATTTGCAGCAGTTCTGTATTCAAAGTGTGTGTGTGTGTGTGTGTGTGTGTGTGTGTGTTTTTTATTTGTTTCATTTGCAGTATGTTTTGTTTCATGTGTAGCGCGTTTCAGACATTGCATTTGTTTCGGAAGTTTTCTTCTTGAAAGTGCAGCGTTTCTGAATATGCTGTGCGTTTATCTAAATGCACATCATTTTTTTTCCTGTTGAACCTTTGCACCTTCAGGCCAACGTACTCATAAAGCTCTAAAATAATATAACTCTCAGTTCTTAGCCTTACATAGAAAATACGATGTATAATATGCTTCTGCTGCTATGTCACTACGACTGCTGCTATCTGAAGCGGAAACCATGAGGAGTGAAGAGTCTAAGGTCACACTCACACGAGGCAATCCTACTTCAGCACGGAACCAGACAACTTAGAGTAGTGTGAGTGTGCCCTAATAGTCAAATTATTCTACTGCTTTACTGAAGTTAAAACTCTATTAAAGAATGAGACACATCTTTACACTTTGTTACATTTGAATTATAACCATGTTTGAATAGAGGCCTGGGTTCTCCAGTTTTACTAATAATTCATAAAATAATGTTTGATTAAGTGCTGAATGATAAAACATCAGAGCTCATAATGTAACACCTGCAGACCCACAGCCTGAAGGGAAACTGAGTCACCCAAAAATAGAAACTCACTGCAAGAACCAAACCCACACTAATTCAGTAGTCCTGAGCCAGATTTATGTAAAATAGATTGTGTTATAGCTCGATGGAATCTCAAAGTTAGGAGGAGAATCGAATAATGCAGACAGTAGCACTTTCCTGTTGAAGTGCTGTCAGTGATCTGAGAGGAGACAGCAATGTGCTGATCAGGCTGTGATCCCAATCACTCCACCTTTTAACCTTCCACTTACCAAGCTGAGGGACTAGATGCTACTTCACACACACACACACACACACACACACACACACACACACACACACACACACACACACACACACACACACACACACAGTCTGCATTGTGCTGTGTCAGCCTGTGTGTTCCCCTGATCATTGAGGATCTGTGGTGTTGGATAAATGGTAATAAAAGTACGACAGCGATGGAGGCAGAGAGACTCAATCATTTATTCCATGAGAATTTGTGCATCAGCGTGAACACGTGAGACTTTCTCCAGGTGGAAACCAGCATCTTGTTTCTCTGGATTTAACTCTTAAAGATGTAAGCACATCTTCCAAAAAGGAGTCTGCTCCATAGAGAGATCCTTCATCACACACACTGGACCTCACGTGCACATGTCACATCACATCAGGCAGTTTCACCTCAGAGGACTGCAGTGGCTTTCATATCACACTGTCCTCTAAATCAGAGCTGACACTACTTAATCAGCGCTAAACTTTACCAGCCATCTCATTTAGGAAACAAGATCAGCCATCGCTCCACAGCTCCCAGTCCACCCAGTGCTCCCAGTCTCCAGTTTAACACAAAGAAACACGCACTCTTAAAAAGAAAGAGAGTCTACATTCATTAAATTGTGGCCCAAAATGGTCTTCATAGCTTTGTACGAATATACCAGAGTTCTAACAGCAAGCAAGCGTTATAAAGGTGTCGCATCGTGCACAATCACACGCTCGCTGTCCACACTGCTTCAGTCAAATATTTAATTCTCTGCTCTTTCAGTTTCCCCTTGTAAACATTATGATGTGGAGCTTTTATTTTGAAGGTGGAGAAACTGAAGTGTGGAGCTTTTATTTTGAAGGTGGACAAACTGAAGTGTGGAGCTTTTATTTTGAAGTTGAACAAACTGAAGTGTGGAGCTTTTATTTTGAAGTTGGACAAACTGAAGTGTGGTGCTTTTATTTTGAAGGTGGAGAAACTGAAGTGTGGAACTTTTATTTTGAAGGTGGACAAACTGGAGTGTGGAGCTTTTATCTAGAAGGTGGACAAACTGAAGTGTGGAGATTTTATTGTGAAGGTGGACAAACTGAAGAGTGAATGTTTTAATTTGGAGGTGGACAAACTGAAGTGTGAAGCTTTTATTTTGAAGGTGGACAAACTGAAGTGTGTAGCTTTTATTGTGAAGGTGGAGAAACTGAAGTGTGGAGCTTTTATTTTGAAGTTGGACAAACTGAAGTGTGGTGCTTTTATTTTGAAGGTGGAGAAACTGAAGTGTGGAGCTTTTATTTTGAAGCTGGACAAACTAAAGTGTGGTGCTTTTATTTTGAAGGTGGAGAAACTGAAGTGTGGAGCTTTTATTTTGAAGGTGGACAAACTGGAGTGTGGAGCTTTTATCTAGAAGGTGGACAAACTGAAGTGTGGAGATTTTATTGTGAAGGTGGACAAACTGAAGAGTGAATGTTTTAATTTGGAGGTGGACAAACTGAAGAGTGGAGCTTTTATTGTGAAGGTGGACAAACTGAAGTGTGAAGCTTTTATTTTGAAGGTGGACAAACTGAAGTGTGTAGCTTTTATTTTGAAGGTGGACAAACTGAAGTGTGGAGCTTTTATTTTGAAGTTGGACAAACTAAAGTGTGGTGCTTTTATTTTGAAGGTGGAGAAACTGAAGTGTGGAGCTTTTATTTTGAAGCTGGACAAACTAAAGTGTGGTGCTTTTATTTTGAAGGTAGAGAAACTGAAGTGTGGAGCTACTATTTTGAAGGTGGAGAAACTGAAGTGTGGTGCTTTTATTTTGAAGGTGGAGAAACTGAAGTGTGGAGCTTTTATTTTGAAGGTGGACAAACTAAAGAGTGGAGCTTTTATTTTGAAGGTGGATAAACTGAAGTGTGTAGCTTTTATTATGAAGGTGGACAAACTGAAGTGTGGAGCTTTTGTTTTTAAGCTGGACAAACAGAAGTGTGGTGCTTTTATTTTGAAGGTGGAGAAACTGAAGTGTGGAACTTTTATCTTGAAGGTGGACAAACTGAAGTGTGGAGCTTTTATCTTGAGGTGGAGAAACTGAAGTGTGGAGCTTTTATTTTGAAGGTGGACAAACTGAAGTGTGGAGCTTTTATTTTGAAGGTGGACAAACTGAAGTGTGGAGCTTTTATTTTGAAGGTGGACAAACTGAAGTGTGGAGCTTTGTCTTGACGAGCAGGTGACTCAAATCACACTCATTAAACAGCTGTAGTTGTATTTTGTATTTTGTATTTTAATGTATAACTAAAAACATTTACCTTTTTCAGGACCACAACCCCCTCCTGAGTTTGACCGTCAGAGAGGATATCAAACATGTTGCCCTCGTCTCCTGGAACGATGGCGTAGTCCACCTCTGAATTGCTGCCAGCATCAAGATCCTGGGCTCGAATCCGACCCACCGCTGAGCCGACTAACGCTGACTCTGGCACCCGCAGGTGGAAAATACCTGGCACAACCACAGAGGAGAGGGAAGGGAGGGTCCAAATCAAGTCGGAGCAATTCCAACAAGAACGTTAATCCTGATTAATAACAATCAACAAATCATTTATCCATCCAAACAACCAATCAGAGGCTGGCTCTCAGACTTTCTTACTCTTAGCAAAGCGCGGTGGGTTGTCGTTGACGTCACTTAAGCTGATGTTGATGGTGGTGGTTGAAGCCAGACCTCCTAGCTGACCTCCCATGTCCTTGGCCTGAAGGAGAACCTGGTACTCCCCCTTCACCTCCCGATCCATGTTGGCTAGAGCGGTCCTGATCACCCCTAAAGGAGGAGGAGGGGTTTGAAAAGGGGGATATTCATAGAGACAGATATACAGACAGCTGCGGCATTTGAGTGTTCTGTACACTCGTTTCTATAGATTGTCGTCAAACTACTCGTTAAAAAAAGTATGAAAAGTAGAAGAAAGAGGAACAGAAAGTCAGGGCAACGACAGTCAAAGCTGCAGCTCACTGGGGGGGGCAGATAAATGTCCAAAATGCAAAATGTTCCTACTAACGCCAGTTGAAGGACTTATCGACAGGGCGCTTTGATGAAGTGGTCACAGAGGGTGCACAGCGGTGGTCTGAGAAGTTAATCACAAATCAAATGAAACATGAAAGGAGCCGAGGCCCTTTGACTCTGCATGTTGTGTCTGAACTCAAACTGTCTCATGTCTGAACCACTCCAATATTAAGTCCATCCAGCCATTCATTCTGCTTATCAAGGGTTGAGTCATGATGGCAACATTCAAGTTGTACAGCCCCCCCAACTTGTTCCTGCTACTTCAGATGTGATGTAAGTACTAGGGATGGGTATGATTACTTAAGTACTCGTTGCTTATGCATGCCTTGTTTTAGCTAGCTTAGTTAGCAACATGTGGAAATGAGCTTTCATGGTATGCCAAACTGGATAGACTACTGTAAGAGTGAAAATGGGATATGCAAATAAGTTAGAAGCATGTTTATTATGTTCTTTCTCTATGCAGACATAACTTTAGTATGTTCTTAAATGATTGCTAAAATGTTGGTTACAAGTGTTTACAGTAATGTTAATATCCTGTTATTAGGTAGGCCACCTAGTGGGCGCTGTTCAGGCAGGAGTGAACGGTGTAGTCAGGGGAGGGAAAACAGGAGGAGAAGGAGAGAGGTTGTGAAATGTACCGTGCGTCGGAGAAACTGACTAAAGTTATGAGAAAGACCCAGAACGTGTTTGGACTGATTTATTCCTTCACATACACCCACGTCGCTTACACTAGATTAAGTAAATTATGAGCGGGACACATACTGCTGGATCACTGCACCAACAACTGCTTTACGGCAGCTACGGTAACTCTCAAGGGACACATTACTCCAAAAGTTGAGAGCACATTTAAAAAAAAAAAACTAAAGACGACGACAGCGTGCAGCGCCATATGCGTGACGTTAAGTTAACCATTAACCACATGAGCTTAAAGCAGAAGGAGGAGCCAGCGGAGGCAGACAACAGGCAGTCCCGCATCACAACATGTGATAACAATGTTAGCATCTCGATAAGGATGATGGGAAGAAGATGAGCCGTGTGACTGGAGATATGCTGCCGTTACGTTTTGTGGAAGAAGAAGGCTTCAGGGAGTTTTGGAGTACAAGCCACCATCACGTCTAACAACAGATATGAGAGTGATTAAGACACAGCAGAATAGTGCAGAACAGCCAAGTGTCTGTTAAAACAGACTCCTGGACAGCTCTCACCACAGAGTCCTACGTTACCATCACTCGTCATTTCATTCAGAACCATCACATCAAAGATCACAGTTGTCATGGAGACACAGTTCTGATGAGCGACAGACTGCAGGAAACACAGCCGGCTACCTGGAAGTCCATTTTTGACTGTAAATAAATATAATTAGCATGTAATTGAGTACTCATTCATAAGGCTGTGCCAGCACTTGAATATTTGCATCTCTGTAAATGGGGTGCAGGTCTAGTGTTTAGGTGCATAGAGACCAAAATCCTCCAAGCACGCGGCCCGGCGTCTTCTTTCCCACATGTCACTCCCTACTCTCCTTCCCTGATTTCCCGCTCTATTCACTGTCCTATCCAATGAAGGGCTTTTGACACACATTTCGTTGTTGGGTTGGTTTAAGACATGTGGCTCCTTGGGCGTGAGTTCAAAAAACAAACTTACAAACACAAAATCTTCCAGTTGGATAGGCCAATCCTTTGAATTTTCAACATGATAAAGATGTATAAATAAAAAAACGGAAAGTGCTGGTTTCTTTTCTAGCTCGGCTCCTTTCACCACGGTGTGCCACGGATCAAAAACCATGGACTTTCTTTGTGCCCGACACCTGCTGCTAATCCGTGTCAGTTAAATAAAGTTTGGGTCCCTGGGTTTACAGCGCCACCCAGTGGTTAGCCCAACAAACAAAACACCCAAAAATGGCTCCAACAAAGGCTAGAAGTCCAAAATACAATACTGCAAATGTCCGTCCCTAATAAATTCTCCATCTTGTTCTGGGTTAATCCCGGGGGTCTGTGCTAAAACCTCCTCAACTAGGACCCTTGGGTACAAAGATGTAGCTCTTCTCTGAGCTCCTCCCCCCTCTGTAGAGCTGAGCTCAGCTGCCCTCACATTAAACATCATGTTGGACGTCTGTGTCTGCGATCTCCATCTTTAGGTTTGATGATAAATAAAGGGCTCGGCCTGGTTCATCTACCCGGTTAACCACATTGATGTGCTGACGCTGCAGAAATCCTTTTGTGGATCTAAGGATCAATCAATCAATTTTTATTTGTATAGCGTCAACTCACAAGAAGTGTTATCTGGAGACACTTTACAAAAAGCAGGTAAAAGACCTTACTCATAGTTATGTTACAAAAAGCAGGTAAAAGACCTTACTTATTGCTATATTACAAAGACCCGACCTATCCATCATGAGCACTTTAGCAAAGCAGCAAAAGTTACAGTGGTAAGAAAAAACTGCCTTATTAAAAGGCAGAAATCTTCGGCTGGATCCCCGGCTCATGATGAAACAGCCTTCACAGGCCTAGACTGCTCCGGTCTTGGAAGGGGATAGGGGGAGGATGCATTTCATCCTCTCTTGTGATCAAGGCCTGGAGATACTTGAAATCCTTGACTGGATGCAATAACTGCGTCCCCTCTGGGTAAAGTTATCCACTATTGACCAGCAGGAAGTAACGTCTCTCACTCTGAAGTTTTGCAGCTCACCCTGGCTGCTTCAGACTCAGCAGTGCCTGCTGGAGGGACAACAGAACCTTATGAACAAATCAAAATGAAGATGTTATTCCAAGGTGCTAACAGCAGACCCTCTCCTCCCCACAGCTTCACCTCGAGCTCCTGTCCATTAAAATCACAAACAGAATCTCCCCGGCAGATATCAACGTCCACCAGGGAAATGTTTCACTTTGAGCCGAGGTCATGGACACTGCTCTCACTAGAGACATGCTGTGTGAACAACCGCTGTCCTTCTCAGTCCAAAAAAACACATGAAGACGGGATAAGCACAATCTCGTCACCTCCCACATCATCTGTGCTATTCCTCCTCCACCTGAAGTTTTTCATGAAATGTTTTTCTTATTTGTAAAACAGTAATTATGAGATACCATCTCAGAGAAAAAATGAATAATTTATTTCATTCCCAGAGAAGTACAATAACTCTTTTACAGAAATAGGAAGCTGGACACAGAGCGTTTCGCTTCAGAACATGCCAAGACGCCTTTGAATGTCTCGTTTTACTTTGAAAAACTCCCGGACAGCGAAGATGACAAGTTAATAATAATATCCCCCTCATGACATCAAACTTTTCACATTTTACCCTCCACTTTAGCTGAGTTCATTTGCTTTTCAAATCCTTAACGAGTTAAGATCTACCAGAATTAATTTTTTCTGCTTTGTATCTAAACAGAAAGTAAAGTACCCTTTGCTTAAGACAGTAAAAAAAACAGTTTCAAACATCGATCAAAAATGTGATTAATCACAATAAACTATTGAAATTTAGCGATTAATCATGATCAAAAAAATTATCATTTGACAGTTTAAACTCAATAATTGTATTACTCAATATACAATCTATAACTTTAAAGGGAGACAATGGTTCCAAGCAGATACTGCTCAGTTCATGTCTGTCAAATGATTAAAGGTCCAACCAGTAAGATGTGTAGTGAGTGAAATGATAAAGTGATCTTACTATATGATCAGACATTAAGGAAACATGCTGGGGGGAGACAGCTCTCTACAATGTTTAGTATTTAGACTGCAGTACCCATTTTAAACACTAGGGGTCAGATTTACATATTGCTCCTGTAAAATCTTCACTGGACAGTTGAGATGTCTGTCAAAGGACTTCAAATCTTGGCGTCCCTCTCAGTGCTTGTTTTAGTATTCAGGTGCAGGACTAAGGAGACTCTCACTCTCACCACCACCTGCTGTGTTTTGACAGGTTCAGGTGAATGTTTTCTGGAGTGTAGTGTGAGCTGTGAGTTCACACAGAAGTCACAGATTTATTTAAGAAAAGCATGAAGACTCTGTGTTTGTTTTGGAAGCTGTGATGGGAAACATGAAGGTTGCCGTCCTCTCACCTGTCTTCGGATCCACAGCGAAGTAGGGCTGCCCGTGGAGGATGCTGTAGACGATCCGTGCACTGTTCCCATAGGTGGGGTCGTCTGCATCTGTGGCAGTCACCTGTGTCACATAGGTTCCTAAAAAAACACACACACACACGTGTTATTAATAAAGTTCTACTCAACGACACATCTTTACTCCTCGACATGTCACAGATAATGGAGAAACATCTGCTAAATACTTTTCAAATAACCTGCTGGATACCAAAGAAGGTCAAACGATGAAGCACAGGTTTATAAGACGCAGTCTGTTTATTAACGGCCTCTCAAAGGGGAACAACATTTAATCTGTCTTTCTGCGTTCAGCCAAATCCACAACCTGCAGCTGTGCAGCTCTTTCTATTGCCAACAGTATACATCAGTATATCTAAAACATCCTAATGACCTAAAGGAGGAAAAAAAGTCTGTTTCATAACATATCCCACCATGCAGCTGCTCGAAATACAAAATGATGAGCGAGTTCTCGTTCCCATCATGTGACGTGTGATGCAGGCAGCTGCACTCGTGGCTATGACGTGCAAGCCTCAGCATTTTACACTGGCATACCGGTTGTACCGGTTTAGGACACAGTCCAACTTTTAGATGTAACACTAAGTATTACAAGAGCACCATATACAACGGAATAAAATAATTTTTTTTAACATATGTGGATTATGCCTTTAAGAAACAGCACATAGCTGTACAAGTTTACTTTCTGTATATGCTCCTCAAAAGTAAAAAAAAAAACAAGATATGCCTTTGTCATAAGCAGTGATGTGATGAGCAGTCAGAAGCTGCAGAGAACAGCAGCGAGCAGGAGCTTCACTACTACATCTATAGCAGTCGGCTTCCTACAGACAGGATTATTTCTGTATGGATTCTGGTGTTGTTTGCTTCCATCATACAGTTTGTTTCTGTGTTTCTCTGCAACAGAGACGTCCCGGGGTCAGACTTCTTCCAGAGCACTTTGGCCCTCAGATAAAGCATTAACAGCTTAAGGCCTAAAGACCTTGACTGTTAAATTACCTCTCAGTAATGGTGTTTAGCAGACAGATGGACCACTAAGTCTGGCTTAGTGAGTGTGTGTGTGTGTGAGAGTGTGTGTGCATTTGCGTGTGTGTGTGTGTGTGTGTGTGTGTGTGTGTGTGTGTGTGTGTGTGTGTGTGTGTGTGTGTGTGTGTGTGTGTGTGAGTGTGTGTGAGTGTGTGTGGTCAGTAGCTACTACTCAATGTGTTCAAACAGACAGCAAAGTGAAACTTAAGATCTCAGCTGAACCAACAAGCTTGAAACATAAACTATAGTGTGTTTTTATTTATATTAATTAAAGGGACAGTCTGTAATTTGAAGTGGGCTCTGAGGTGCGAATCAGTCAGGTTCAGTTCGGTTCTGTTCTGTACTCATTAATTAGCGTTTCCACCATCAAAAGTTGGGAATGGTACCAAAATAAGGGATCTGTACCGTCCTACTTTATTTGGTACGCTTCTGTTCGGGTGCTAAGAGTACCGATCTGATGCTAAAGAGTCCCTGTTCTTCTTCTTTGTTGATCTTAATAAATAGCGGGCTACACTGTGTTGAGCTGCTATGATGTCACACTATTACATAGCTGAAGTGTCTATCTCCATCTGGCTTTTACTCCACTTACCAAATAAGGGTACGGTTGGATGTGGAAAAACAATAAAGTTCAGGGTTTACTGTACCGACCTGAACCACATTGTACTGAACCAAACCGGACCGCTTGGTGGAAAAGGGGCTTAAGGGCCTTGTTTAAAAAAGTGGGGACTCAGTCGCCACACTGAGTGGACAGGAGAAGAAGAAATATAATTTTTCTTTTAAAAAAAACATTCACCTTCAAAGAAATCACCACATCATCACCTTGCTTTGTGAACAATACTACGTCTGATTGGCTACACCTGCAAGATGCCCAGTTCCACGGTGTGGCAAAGATTTAAATGAAGCAGAATGTAATCACATGATACATTATGTGGACTTGTCCTACCTGTGGGAGACATCTCAGGGACACTGGCGCTGTAGGGACCATCAAGAAAGCGGGGCTCATTGTCGTTGATGTCCTGCACCTTAATGATGAACTCGGACTCTGGCTCCAGAGGGATGCCGGAGTGGAGGTCTACTGCCTGGGCCCTCAGGGTGTAGAAGGACTTCTCCTCCCTGTGAAACATCAAGTGTCAAATCATCATAAACCAGTGTCATTGTGTCTTTATTGACCAACATGTCATGGAGTCGCTGGGATACACCGTCCCAGACGACATGAAGCAAGGATGGAAAAGACGACTTGTTGAAGTCTTGTTCCAAGTGGGGTTCCATCCAACCATCCATACATCCATATACCGCTTATCCTGAAGACTCTGGAGAGCTGGAGCCAATCACAGCTGTCAATGGGCGAGAGGCGAGGCTACACCCTGGACTGGTCGACGATCAATCACAGAGCTGACATATAGAGACAGACAACCAGCCACACTCACATTCACACATACGGGTGATTTAGAGTCAGCAGTTAACCTAACGAGCATGTCTTTGGACTGTGGGAGGAAGACGGGGTACCAGGAGAGAACCCACACATGCACAGGGAGAACATGCAGACTCCACACAGAGAGACTCCTGTCAGACGGGGATTCAAACCAGGAACCTCCTCACAGAGAGACTCCTGACAGACAGGGATTCAAACCAGGAACCTCCTCACAGAGAGACTCCTGTCAGACAGGGATTCAAACCAGGAACCTCCTCACTGTGAGGATTGTCAAACGTACCTCCATCCTTTTCTCAAATTAGTCATGTTAAATGTATCTGTAAATTAATCCAAGAAAATATAAATGATCCACGGTGGTGCACTGGTAAGAGCTGTCGCCTCTGAGTAAGAGGGGTCATGGTTCAAATCTCCAGACCAGCAGGAGCCTTTCTGTTTGGAATTTGAATGATCTCTCAGTGTCTGTGTGGTTCCAGCTTCTGTTCCCAGTCCAGTTAGGTTAACGGATCATTTTACAGTTACCTGTCGGTGTGAGTATGAGCCTGTAAGTGACAGGTGACCTATCCAGGATGTACCTTTACCTTTTAACCAATCACAGTGAGGACTGAGACACAGTCGTAATCCTGAATACATTTTCAGCCTGCAATCATTCATGTCTCTGTGTTCTACCACAAACTGTTTTAATAAGATACCAGCTATCTTTACATCTTTTTTATGACCTATCATTTTGATAATACGTCTGTGTTCTTGTTTGGATCAATGAGCGCTCACCTGTCCAGTCCCACCAGTGCGTGGATGTCTCCTGTGATCTGGTCGATGGTGAAGATGGAGCCGACTCCTTCTCCGGACAGCGTGTACTTGACTGCGTTGTGTCCGTGGTCCAGGTCTGTGTGGAGCTGCAGCAGAGACAGAAGATTCATTGATGATATCTTTATTCAGCTCAGACTGCAGCAGTAATCAATCACAATGAGACTGAGGGGATCCATGGCATCCAGAGTAATGGGAAATCTATAATAATAATAATAAAGACACACAAATACACACCCTCATACACACCCCCAATTATGGAAAAAAACTGACAGATAAAGTCAACTCAAATAATATGATCATTAAGTCTTTTATCTCAGCTTGAAGGTCATGTTTGTTATTCAGAGGTAAGTACTTTTTCAGCAACAGGTGTATTCAGACGATACCAACAGAGATTAGAGAGAGAGAGAGAGAGAGAGAGAGAGGGAGAGAGAGACAAAGAGAGAGAGAGGGAGAGAGAGAGACAGAGAGAGAGAGAGGGAGAGCGAGAGAGAGAGAGAGGGAGAGAGAGAGAGAGGGAGAGAGAGACAGAGAGAGAGAGAGACAAAGAGAGAGAGAGGGGGAGCGAGAGAGAGAGAGAGGGAGAGAGATAGAGAGAGACAGAGAGACAGATAGAGAGAGAGGGAGTGGGGGAGAGAGAGAGGGAGAGAGAGAGGTAGAGAGACAAAGAGAGAGAGAGAGGAAGAGAGAGCGACAGAGAGAGAGAGGGAGAGAGAGAGAGAGAGGGAGTGGGGGAGAGAGAGAGGGAGAGAGAGAGGTAGAGAGACAAAGAGAGAGAGAGAGGGAGAGAGAGAGACAGAGAGAGAGAGGGAGAGAGAGAGAGACAGATAGAGAGCGAGGGAGTGGGGGAGTGAGAGACAGAGGGAGAGAGATGGAGAGAGAGAGAGAGAGACAGAGACAGAGACAGAGACAGAGATCAGAAAGAGAGAGAGAGAGAGAGAGAGAGAGAGAGAGAGAGAGAGTTGTTATTGTGATGTTTTGATCATCCTTATGAGTTCAGTGTAAAGTTTACATCTTGTGACTGATTTCATTACGTTGGCAGAAAAGCATTTTTACTGTATGTTAAATTGACTGATCAAAGTGCAGTACCTCTGATGGACCCTCTGTTCTTTAATCATCTTACTTTGATCTTCAGTGTCTCACAAACAGAACCATGTTTTAACCAACCTAAGGTCCTGATTTTGTTCTTCAACCTCCACTTGTGATGTCATATCTACACTCACATATTCATGAATTTCTTTGTTCTATTGCAACACCACTCAATCCAATGATACACAGTCTTTAAATGAACAACACAATTTCCAGATTAATCAGTTTGAAGCAACAATTTGTAGGAATTTGGTTTGGTGCCCGTTGAAACATTCAAAGTACTTATTGTAGCTTTAAGCCAAACAAAACAAATTAGTCACTTAACAACACGTGTCAACACTAAACGCTATATTACCATTTCCCCAATTAAATCCTCCATTGACATATCACAAAATCTATGTCAGGAGATTGACACCTGTAACCGTGACAACCAGCTATCCTAATACTCGTGACTATAAAACATTTGACTCAGTGCAAAAACTGAGTAAAAGAAACAAAGGCAAAGGTAAAAGACTGTCAGACTGTTTACATCATTTTCGTCCAGAGTCAAGGAACTACACATCCCACAATCCATTGCGAATGATTCAAACCAATCTGGTTTTAGTGAAAACATGGTTATTCACAATATCTGAGGAAAAGAACTACACTACCCACAATCCTAGAGTGTCACAGCAACATCTCTGAATGGTGGAACTTGCTGTTACAATGGCAATGTTTCCAGCCCCTCTGCACCGTATTTGAACAGATACGTTTCGCTAGCAGGCTAGTTAGTTAGTTAGCTAACATGAAATGTACTAGTAACCTAATGCAGTTTATATTTCCACAACACAAACTACACGTTAATATTCGTATTAACAGTATAAACACGATAACAACGACTAAAGTTATATTTAAGAAGAAACAATATCATTTGCAATGGATTGTGGGATGGGTAGTTCTTTGACTCTGGACGAAAATGATGTACAACGTTTGGAACCTTTGCCTTTTTCTCAGTTTTTTAATGCTGTTTTGGCGCCGAATTAAATGTACCATAGTTACGAGTATAGGGGTAGCTGGTTGTCATAGTTACAGGCGCCAATCTCTTGATGTAAAGATGTTCTGAAAAATCAAGGGAGGATCTGAATGGGGAAACCAGAGCCACCAGAAAAGTGGGCATCACTGTTGAGCTCTATATAAGAGGGCTGGGAAACATTGCCATGGTAACAGCGAGCTCCACCAATCAGAGACGTCGCTGTGACACTCTATGCTAGTGGGTAGTGTTGTTCTTTTCCCCAGATATTGTGAATAAATCGTGTTATTCTTAAAACGAGGTGGAACTTGTGTCTGCTACAGGAGCATAAACCATCATTTCACACTCAGGTAGCTTGTGGTCAGTCTACCTGTGATGGTTATGACATCATGGCTAATCATCAATTCCACTATGGAGAAAATTAACCTTTTTGAAACTTGTAGACTTAACAACACAAGTATTATTTAAACAGTAGAGAAGTTGAACCATGTTTCCCCCCTCTGAAGAACCTTTTCCAGAAGCATGATGAAAAGACAGATTTTTCAAAGGACACTGACGCTCTCCAACAGTGAGTTCATTACTTTCCTCCAGAAGGAGTCCACTGATGTGAAAGTTAACGACTAACTGACCAGGACCCAGTGGGCTCCGAACGCTGATGAGAAATAAGGAGCTGAATATTGATTCAGTTTAATGAAGGTCCAGTGGAGCAGAAATGTGGGAGTGAAAGTAAATAAGGAGATGAGGAAGATGAGCATACCAAACACATTAAGAGGAGCTGAACACCAAACAGCAGCCCTCTGCAGCGGTGGAACTTTGAAGACATTCATGTTTCTTATTTCTTATGATGCTTAGCTTCCATGTTTTCTTGATTTGCAGAATAAACGTTGGTTAATCAACACATTCTAAAACCGACAGCTCGGTACATGCTTTTAATTTTTTGAATTACATTGCTGAAACCTGTTACGTACACACGTAGTGTTGCATTCACATGAGAAAATAAAAGAAAAATAAAACTGTGTTAAACTCATAAATTCATAAAAGCAGAGCATTTTTATTTAGTCCTCAGTATGCGTTACACTTCTGTAGCGTTGATGAAGAACAGTGCACAAAAGTCTTCACTACAGTGTCTGTAGCTGTAAATTGACATTGAGTGTGCAGTTTCAAACGTCAACTTCCTGTCAAATAGCTTTAGAGAATATCGATGAGGTGGCCTCTCAGGTATTAGCAGATTTTAGTTTAGTAAATTCTGTGTTAAAATCTGTCGGAAGCAGCATGTGTTGTGTTGAGCAGAGCTTCAGGTAACTTAATCCAGGAAGTCCCGATTTAAGAAGATATTTGTGAATTTTAAGCAACCAGCAACCTTTGGTGTGGAATTAATGAAGCCAATGCTGAAGTGCAAAAACTTGTAGTCTCTCTACTGTCCACTGAGGCAGTCTGCAAAAGCCAAAGAATCCATGTTAGGTCCAAAATTCAAACATCAGCAGCAGAACTAATCTTGTTGACAGCCTGATTATTAAAGGCACATTTCTTTACTTGTAGAAACTGTACAGGGATAAAAGGATAAAAGGATCCCCCCACTACATTGGGGCAGCAGTTATTGGGGCGGCAGTAGCTCAGTCTGTAGGGACTTGGGTTGGGAACTGGAGGGTTGCCGGTTAAAGTCCCGGTGCGGACCAAGCTTGAAAGTTGGTCTGGTAGCTGGACAGGTGCCAGATCACCTTCTGAGCACTGCCGAGCAAGGCACCAAACCCCCTCCCCACCATCAGCTCAGAAGCTGTGGGCTGCTCCGTCACTCTGACATCTCTCCATTAGTACATGTCCATATGATCCTGTTTGTGTGCATGTGTGCATGTGTGCATGTACGTATATACTTCAGCCTATGTGTGTTGCATGAGTACAGAGTGTAAAAACTGAAATTTCAATAAAGTAAATCTTCTTCTTCACACAGGGAGTGTGTAGTCACCTTCCTTGGGTTTTCTGAGTGTGTTTGTATGCTGCGTTACGGCGTTAAGGTCCATATAAATCCAGGGTTATGTTACTATGGTAATTAAACCACCATGGAGGTGCCCTTGCCTGTAATGGGTTGTAGCCTGTATCCAAAGTGCTCTGTCGCAAAGTGCTCTTCACTTAAGCTAGGTTCAACTCTTACGCCCCCCTCTGGCACCCCCATTGTCTCTGTGCAAATTCTAGTGAGCGGCACCTCGGCTTAACTCTCCAAACTGCAGGGGGGGTGCGTGTTGAGCAGAAGCTGAAACCCAAGGAAAGTAGCCTACAGGCCATCTGGCAGCTTTTTTTTGCCAAAACACTTTGCCATCAGTCAACTGCTTAAGGTATAAACCAACCACCCCCCCTCCTCCACCTTTCTTCACTGCTAGCTGCTAATTAACGGGTGGGTTGGTTTACTATATATGAGTTCCATGCAGGGTTTGCAGTTCAGGAGCAGCGTGGAGACTGTTGCTGCCATTTCCAGGTAGTCGATACATCAATTCTAACACCCTACCACGTGGCCTCTAAGGGCCCCCTCACCTCAATTGTGTGGACTGATGGCCGGAGCCAGTACATCACCGGGGTTGTCAAGTGGGAACCTCTCTTCACCTGTGTTTCGTCCAATCAGTCCCAAGACACCTCAGGAAGCCTGGACAGTTAGCCTCCAGAGCCCCCCCACCCCTACTCCATGCTAACTCTAAACGCCCACCACACCCACATGCAGAACTTCCTTAACTTACCTACTTCACCACATGGCCATAACCACACAGTAGCTCCAGGTAGTGCCAATACTTCCTACCCAACCACATGGCCCGTAATGGCCACTACTAAACGAAATTAAATTATTCCTGGTACCAACATTTCACTTGAAAAAGAATGGCAAAGAGAACACACAAGAGAAAAGTCTGTAGGGAGATCTTGAAGGCAGAATGCTCCTGTTCATCAATAAATAATATCATCATCTTTCACATCATCACAGTGAGCAGCTCTGACACCAATCTGATCATCCTTACACCAACTTACATCACTTCATCTCAATCTTTAAACACTCGGCTTTATTCTTCATCACCGTCAGTCATAATGGGAGCTGACGGCGTTGATTCAGAGACATGTAAGAAACGACGTCTGATTTCTGACCAAATGTTCAGATCCTGCAAAAAAAATTAAACATTCATTTGTCATTTCAAAATACTCGACTGCTCTAAAAATTACGTATTTGGTTCCATATTATACAGTAGGAGTAACATTTTACTAAATGCACAGCTCAATAAATAAGTCAATGTGTTTTTCCACTTCTAAATATTCTGCCTTGGCTGCACAGTGAGCAGGAGAGCTGTGCTTGTGTCTGATGAATGTTGATGACCTGAGCGGTGATTTTGTTAAGCCGCCATGCCCCGCGGTGACAGATGGAGGTGCGCCTGAAAAGGTCAGGCAGACATATGTAATGAGGGCAGAGAGGTGATATGTCTTCACCTCACACACACACACACACACACACACACACACACACACACACACACACACACACACACACACACACACACACACACACACACACACACACACACACACACATCCTGCTGGGAGACAAACAAACATGAGGCTCCTACAAAACAACCAACTCAGGAGAGGATTGATATGAAGATACTGTTTAAAACATTATGTTTTTAAATGTTGCCAAATATCTTTACTCCCTTACATAACTGTTGCTTCCATTCAGAACACATGCAAACAAAGTCCTGCTGGGTTTTACATTAGGGGAAGTCACAGATGACGGTGAAAGGACGAATCCAGGACAACCTCGACCTAAACCGAGGGTATTCAGCGGGGTGTGATCATGTGACTGAGCACAGCACAGTGTGTGTTTCCTGGTGCAGCCGTCCTGTAGAGGTGAAGAACCGCTCTGTGACTTTTACATTTACTCCAAATTTCGTCATACTCTGTGCACGCCATGGTCCGTCACTGCGCCGCCGTTCGCTGCCAATGCTGATGTTTCTACAGCGAGCGCCGCGGTGGAGCGTTGCCACTAGCACCACTACGCTGTTTATTTTCAATGGAGCACGCTGCAAGCACGCGTCAAGCTGGACAGAGCAGGACAGGAAGTCAGACATGGAGTCCGGTCAATTTCTAAATCAAACACAACATACAGACTCCTGGTCGTGTTTACCATCACTTTATCAACATGACGTCAAAACAGGCACCGACTGAACAACAACTCATCCTCAGAGAGACAAAGCAACATGGTAACAACGTTGTTCAACAATTCACTTAGCAGACGCTTTTTATCCAAAGCAACGTACATCATAGAGTAAGTACAACACTAATCCATTCATACACGGCCACTGAAGCAGCGGGAGCAATTCGAGGTTAAGAGTCTTGCCCAAGAACACATCAGACAGTTTGCTCAGATGGGGATCGAACCCTCTACCTTCCGGTTGAGATACGACCGATTCTACCAACTGAGCCTCAGCCGCCCCAACGTTGTCCTCTTTATTCCCGCGTGATCTTGTAGTTCTCCTGTGATCTTGTAGTTCTCCTGTGATCTTGTAGTTCTCTTGTGATCTTGTAGTTCTGTTGTGATGTGTGCACAGCTTCTCATGGCTGCGCTCACGTTTCAAAAACGGACCCAGTGGGAAAGGGGCATGCTGAAGAAACCGTGCCGCTGACGGACCACGGTGCACTGCGTATGTGGAAATTGGAGTGACTTCACTCCGTCACCTTTACGATTTATTTCTTTCACTTATTTCCTGTGATTGTGTGTGCAAATCCATCCGACTTCGATGGCACTCTTTTGTAACCCGCTGAGTCGGGCTGCAATTCAGGTGAACTGGTACATCTTTTGTGATTGTTTTTTTTGCCATGAATTAAAAAACATAAATCAACATATGGTACCTTTCTTTCCTCCAGGTGTCCTACACCATTTTAAAATTCCTTCATACACTGTGCTCTCACTCCCCTCACTCATCCTGCTTCTCTGTTTAGCTCATCATTGGTATTTACTCTGGAGTTTACCAACCACTTTGTCATGACCTCCGTTAGCTGTCAAATGTTCAAACCTGCTCTCGTCTGCTGTTACTGTCAGTTACAGATCCACCAGAGTATTCAGACCCTCCTCTAACCCAGTCACATCAAATCTCCAGTCCCAATCTCAAAAATCCCCTTCTGGCCCAGCGGTTAGGTCGCATCCAATATCTACAGAGACTGTAGTCATCAAAGCAAGCGGCCCAAATGGCAAAAATTCCACTTCTCATCCAAGCGTCAACCCACCGGTCTTTAAAAATGAAGCCAATGGGGAAGTGCAAAAAAACTGCAGTGTCCTACACGTCTATGTGAAGAAATGAAGAGTAAATCATATTTTTGTGTTCTTCAACTTTTATTTATTGTTAAAAATGATTAGTCAGTGACATGTTGGATGATTTGGGAAACAGTGTCTCCACTCCTCTGTCATAATCTTCTCAACCTGCAGCTCAGGTTTTCAGCACTACGTGCTCTGAGTCAAACTCCTAGTGGCAGGAGGTCATCTGTTTACCTCACCCCCCCACCCCCCCTTTTTTTTTTCTTTCCACGCAGCCGTTTCTCCTCAGGTGATAATCAAGCTGTGTCCCTGCCATTAGTACCAACAGCAGATTAATCACGAGCCCCCAGGGCACCATCATCTGTGGCTGAGCTTACCCGGTCTGACCGAGCACATGTTCTCCAACAGGGAGGTGAAGTCAAAGTTTTCTCTCCTTCCCCGTCTAATAACTTTGGATTTATCATCGGCTGTTTGAGTCTGTGGTGGTTTAATCGCCAAAAAAGCCTCATGATTTCACATTGTTTTATGACTTTAATGGATACTCAAGCGATTAGAAACCAGAGGGCCTACTTTGACATCTTTTGGGGTCAAAATGACTAATAGGTAGAGAAAGTTTTGAGAATTTCTCCAGAAGAATGCTTCAAAAACATAATCCAGGTACATCCTCTGAATGGCCTGGCGGTTATGTTGCTTGTCCGATGTAAGGAGGCTGCAGTCCTCGTTTCAACGGCTGTGGGTTTCACTTTATTAATCCCTGATGGTAAATTCTGTTTTACACTCTGTGATGGAGAGAGATACTTCCCACTCACATAGACATGAAATACACACACACATGCACAAACAGGATCTGTGGACATGCACTATTGGAGATGTCAGAGTGGGGCTGCTTCCAGGGGGTCCCGCCAGAGCTGTTGGGGATTCGGTTCTTCGCTCAAAGGCGACTTTGGTAGTACTCAGGGAGAGACCCGACACCTCTCCAGCAAACAGAACCAACTTCTGTTGTAGTTTGATGGATTTAGAGGCAAATTCCTGCACATTGTCTAACTAGCAAACAAACATTCATTGACTTACTTCATCAGGCAAAAACGTTTTTTGCCAATAAATGCTTGTTTGCAAGTTAGACAGTGTGCGGGAGTTTACCTTTACGTTTTTGATGGACACATTGCACTCCTACACATTCTTATGAAGTGGATGTGCAGAGAGATTGAAACTTAACAGGGACACACAGTTTCTGGCAGCAGCAACAGGCCATGGACGCGTTGTTGTCCGACCTTTGGACCATTATGGAATCATCCACCTGTTCAGATAATGTTTTTTATTTAGTCCACATGCTGTGATGTCCCACCTCATTGCTCTAAACAGATGATGATGATGATGGTGGTATAAAAGAACTGCTCTGAGTACATTAAACAGATCTTCGATTCACAAGCCATACGTCTCTGTCCGATTATTTAAGAGCTCTATCTCCACGACACTTCCACACTTTGGTCTGCACCGAGACTTGAACCGGTAACCCTCTGGATCCCAACCCAAGCAGACTGAGCTTTTGCCGCCCCATATCGACCCCTTGCTCTTTGCTGCTTGTCATCTCTGACTCTCTCCTCCCAACATGTTCTTAAATATGTTTTTGTTAATCAGAAACATCGTTCACATCGATACAATCGTTGCCTCACAGAACCGGGCTCTTATTGGTCTGTCACTTTCTTAACACTTACTTTGTTTACTTTAAAGTTCTGTATTTATACAGAGTCATTAGTGATTCATAAATACGACCTTACCGGAGCCATCGTCATCAAGTGTCACGACACAGAAGCATCTGAAAGTACTGTTGTCTACTGCTTTAATCAAGTCACTGAACATAACTCAGCTGGACGTTCATGGTGAATCATTTAGCCATTTCATTTTTCATGATGTGTGCTGCTGCCCTCTCGGCCAGGCCAGCCCTGTGAAACAGATCTTGATCTCAATGGGTTAATTACCTGTTTAAAGGCTTTATATGTGATTTTTTGATCCAGCAGATGTCGCCCTTGAACACCAGCATGAAACCAAAACAACTTGCGCTGCATTGTTGTGTTAGCATGCTAATGCTAGCGATCTTTATTATGCTCATATCTTCACACTGCATGTAAATTTACCTGAAATGAGCGTGATCTAGAAACACAGTTAAGCAGTGAGTACAGTATGTTATTCTTCTTTTCTCTAGTCCCTCAATTAAACAACTTTTATACACGAGGGGAGGAGTCAGCTGGCCTTCCTGGCGATGTAAACAAAGTGAAGATAGGACTCTGAAAACTCTGAAAACATCACAGACAGTGGGACTCGGGTGTTACACCCATTGTAGACAGTCTCACAGAGTTATTTTCAGAGGATATACTTGATTTCTATTACATTTAAGTGTGAAAAATCACATATAAAGACTTTAAATAAAATAAATAAATAAAAGATTTCGGTACAACACAGAAAACAACACGTCCTGATATTCAATCAAACCCTCTCTTCATACATGTGTCCTCTATTCCCTGAGGTGGAGATCAACTTTCTGTCTGTTCAGGATCAGATTTCAGCACCTCGGACAGCTCCCGAGCCATCCCACTAGCAAACCTGCCCTCCTCTGCTGCTGCCGTCTGCTGCAGATTGGTTTGATTATTCAGAGCCTCCTCTACCCTTAGCAACCAGTCCCCAGTCTAAACTCTCCAAAATCCCCTTCTGAGGCTCTGATGGCCTAGCAGTTAGGTAGCATCTCATCAACTCAGGAGGGTCTAGCATAGGTTGGGAAGACGGGAACGACGTCACTCAGGTTTCAAAAATATATATTTACAGTCAATGAGTCAAACACGTTGCAAGTGTTTGTGCTGCAGATGTTACGTTGCAAATTAAAAAAAATGTTTGACTGCATCGGCCTTTTTAAAATCATCCCAAAAAAAACACATTTAGCATGTGAGCTAATAGGACTTTAATAAAAGTGCCAAACTGATCCCGTGCACCGCCACATCCTGAGCTCCTTTCAATACTTTCAGGAGTTTTAGAAAAAGTTAAAATTGTCAAAGTTCTCCTACTAAGTGGTGCAAAGATTAAAACGACACAGCTTCTGTCACGGTGAATCATTAAGATACCAAACTGTGGATCTGTTTGGGACCGGGACTTCAAAGTAGGCTGTGACTTTGTCAGCACAGAGACCTGAAGTATCAGGGAGCTTTAGAGCCATTACAGGAGACACTGTCCATGCAAAGTCATCGCTCTCCCTCTCTGTCTCTCTCTCTCTGTCTGTCTCTCCCTCTCTCTCTGTCTCTCTCTCTCTCTGTCTGTCTCTCCCTCTCTCTCTGTCTCTCTCTCTGTCTGTCTCTCCCTCTCTCTCTGTCTCTCCCACTCTCTCGCTCTCACTCTCGCTCTCTCTCCCCCCCCTCTCGCTCTCTCTCCCCCTCTCTCTCTCTCCCTCTCTCTCTGTCTCTCTCTCTGTCTGTCTCTCCCTCTCTCTCTGTCTCTCCCACTCTCCCACTCTCTCGCTCTCCTTCTCTCCCTCTCTCTGTATCTCTCTCCCTACAGAAAACATTTTGAACAACATATATACAGTAAACAAATACAACAAATATGAATAAAAGACATTAACAATAACATGAATTATTTTTACAGTGTATTTCTATGAAACATTAAGTGTATTTTGTCTCAGTTTGTGACAATCATGAACATGATCAATCATAACAATCATAATCTCTCTCTCTCTCTCTCTCCCTCTCTCTATCTCTCTGTCTCTCTCTCTCTCTCTGAGGCGTGTTTCAGTCTTTGTGGATGCATTGTGTTGTCTGAAAACTCGCTTACTTAAATGTAAAGTTCAGAGATGAACAGAACATTCTTACCTTTCCAACGTACTGTGGTTCAGACCCCATGTACTCCTCCAGGACAAAGAACTGGTTCCACACCCACCCTCTTTTAATCCGCTGGACCCTCGACCTCTCGTGTCCCCTGGGCCTCGTCCTGCCCTCTGATGATGTCACTTCCCATGATGGGGCCCTCACTTTATTACCTCCGGGTCCCCCCCTGGCAGACATCCCTCCAGCTTTAGCTCTGCTTTGGAGCTGAGCCTGCAGGGGTACTTGGGCGCTGTAGCCCAACAGGAAGCAGGAGCCCACCAGAAACAGAGTGGCATATTCCCTTGTGATCATCAGGGAATAACGCTGGTAGAAAAATAAGCTGGAGTAAAGTTCAGAGAGCTGGCTGAGTCCAGGGTGGGAACAGACATGCATCCAAAGCAGGGTTCAACCTGCAGGTGAGCATCGGGCAGAAGGATTAAACTCCAAGATGATCCGAGATGATGCGAGGCAAATCTGTTAAAGCATCAATCTCTCTGAAAACCATTGTGCTGGATCAGCGAGTCACTGGACACTCTGATTTACAACGGAGAGTTCAATACATTTCAAGTTTGATTTTGAGGCAACCAAGTCGCTCTTCTCGCTGTCTCCGCCTGTCCTCTGCTCAGACACCTGGAGGAAAAGACAGAGGGGAAGCCAGTGATTAGTTCTTATGTGCTCATATGTAACTCTGACCCCTAGTGCTTAAAATGGGTACTGCAGTCTAAATTCTAAACATTGTAGAGAGACTTCAGCAGCACTTCAAATCAAAAGTCAGGAGGTACTGTAGCAGAACTACACTGGAGGGTCAGTTTCCCTGTTTCAAAACTTAAGATCACTTTTAGAGGTTTAAATTCAAATACTGCAATTTCAGTATTTGCTCAGAGATGTCTTTTTGTCTGACACACTGCACACATATAGCATACCTTTAACCTTACATTTAACCTCCACATAGACGTTAGAAGACATTTTGAAGTGTGAGGTTTGGACCACCATGACACACCATCTGTGATGTAAAGTGTTTACTCAGCACTCGTGACTTCAGGCATCAACACCAACTCTTCAGACGGAGTAAGTAAGTATCTCCATCAGATCAAACAGCTCTGATTAGAAAAAGGCTTTAGCGTGCGAGCTTGGCTGCCACGCTGGATTAGTGTGACAGCTGATGGATGTAGCTGCACGTGCAGAAACTTAAAAGAAGAGGTTTGCTTATGTCAGATCATTTCTTTAAGACCTTACTGCCGCCACCAACAACACCCCAGATTAATAAAGCAATACAGCAAATTAAAGAAAGAAAACAGACCCCCCCCCCCCCCCCCATTCATCCAAAAACATACACCTGCATATCTCCCCTTATATTCACACGTCACAAGAAGAAGAGAGAGGAGGAGGATCATTTACTTAGAAACCCCAGAAGGATTTCCATTAAATCTGAAACATTTCTATTCTCATATTCAGCAGACAAAAGATCACAGTCACCTTTGACCTTTGACCACTAATCTTTGGGTCCAACTGGACACATGCACTACTTTTAAAGATACCCCCTGATTTCCAGAGCCTTCTCTAGGATCCAAACGCTTAAGATCATCAACATTTCCCTCCTTCAATAAGAGGAGAATGAATCCATCAGAAGTTAAACTCCTGCACAGAAGCGTTAGCATCACTTCTCACCGACACACAGCCAACATATCTGTGCAGGAGTTTCATCAAACAAAGGAGGAGGAGAATGAACTGATATCGGGAATTATCTATGAATGTCTAGAACTTGTATCATTGTTGCCGTGGTATAAAAACAGAAATAAATATTGTTTGATTTTTACTAGAATCAAATCTAATGGCTTGCAAACGTTAGCGACAAACACACACACATCAGCTCGAATCAAATGTTTCCTAGAGGAGTTTCCCAGCAAGGGACACACCACATAAGAACCTTGTTGAACCTCACAGCGAGCCATTTACGGACGAGCCTCTGAGTGTTGTGATTTGAGTCAACGGCTCGTCAACACAAAGCACCACCTTCAAAATCAAAGCACCACATGTTATAATGTTTACGAGGGGAAACTGAAATTCACAGAGCAGAGAGTTGATGCTCACTGTCCACACTCACTGTCACTGTGGACAGTGAGCATCTGTTGGTGTTGATGCAAAAGGATATCCAACACCCCCCCTGACAACCCCCTAAGAACTATATTGCAGTTTAAATTAAACTGTACAATGAATTAAACTATCATTTATATATCTTCCAGGTGGCATTTGAATCATTTTTGAGCATGTAAAATGTTTTTAGAATTGTTTTGTTTCTCAGAGTGACGAAATAGTTAAAGGCTTTCTATGTGATTTTTCACACTTAAATATAATAGAAATCAAGTATATCCTTTGAAAATAACTCTGTGAGTCATGACTGTCTACAATGGGTGTAACACCCGAGTCCCACTGTCTGTGATGTTTTCAGAGTTTTCAGAGTCCTATCTTCACTTTGTTTACATCGCCAGGACGGCCGGCCGGCTCATCCCCTCACATATAAAAGTTGTTTAACTGAGGGACTAGAGAAAAGAAGAATAACATACTGTACTCACTGCTTAACTGTGTTTCTAGATCACGCTCATTTCAGGTAAATTTACATGCAGTGTGAAGATACGAGCATAATAAAGATCGCTAGCATTAGCATGCTAACACAACAATGCAGCGCAAGTTGATTTGGTTTCATGCTGGTGCTCAAGGGCGACATCTGCTGGATCAAAAAAATCACATAAAGCCTTTAAGCATCACGTCTTATTCGACCAAAATAATTTTTACAACTCAGAGAGAACCTAGCTGAACAAAAACTAGAAATTTATTTACCTTTACTCATTCAGTCAGTCTGACCCCCCCCACCCTCCACCCCCCTAAACACACACAAGAACGGCTCTTAACCTGGGCTAGGGCTATCGCCCCATCACAAATCTGTCTAGCCTCGGTTAAGCTCCCTCACGTAAATCTGCTTTAATTTGAAAAAAAAAAAAAAAAGCGAGGACTTCTTGAAAATCGACTATTCATAGGACCCCCACATGTTAGTCAAGCTGCCCCTCAGCACCGGGAGACACACACACACACACACACACTACAACACCTTCCCTCCTCACAGTTAGACCAGCGTGTTCTGTGAGATAAAATGATTTTATTTGTCAGTAGACTCGGAGGCTTCGGAGCAGGGTGTAACATCTGTTTCTGGTCATACTTTCATCCTTAGGTCTTTCCCCCGATGATTCTAAAAGAGCGTCCAAACTGCACACGTCAGAGCTGTGAATGATCCGTCATGTGCAGCAGCTCTGTTCAGCCCAGATTAACTGCTGCTGCGGGCTGTAGATGTGCTTCAGTTGGAAACGAGTGAATCTCCTCTCAACTGTGACATTTCTGCTCCTGTTGGCCCACTTCTATTGTTCAGCTCTCTCGTTGTAGTTAGAGATCGTCAGGTGATGCACACGCACAATGAACTCCAAATCACAAAGAGAGAAAATGACAGATTAAAACGGTCAACTGGTGAAAGTTCCTCCAACAATGTGACTTTATTCTGAATAATCCAGGTTCTGTTCAGGTCAGGAGGGACAGCGCTGTGCTCTGCTGTCCCTTTCACCATCACATGACAAACGCTGGCATGGGTCAGTGCTTCCTGAAACAAGAGATGGTGAAAAGGCCCCCTGGGGAGAGGCTTTAGTGTGTGTGTGTGTGTGAGGATATGATCTCCAGAGAGGCTTTAGTCCAGTCAGGCACAGAACCTCACACAGTATTAAAATAATTTGGAGAGGAGGATGTGAGTTGTTCTTCAGAGCCGGTCTCTATGAACTTAAAGTGTGGGCATGTCGTACGGTTGGATACAAAACAAAATCTGATGTCACATGAAATGTTTCTTTACTGTGTGAGATGTTAAAAATGTGTGCAGCTACTCACAGAAGATCGGATGTTGCATGTTGTTGTTTGAAAAGTCAGAGGTGAATCATCGTCTTCTGACCGGATGAACAGAAACTTTAAAGGACTTTAAAACAAAAAAATACAATCTGAAAACTAGCCTTTCTATGCCCCCCCCACCACCACTGTCCTGTTTCACTAGCAGGGCTCTGTGAGGTAGAGACAGCAGATGACATAAACATCCAAAAGGTTATTCTGAAATCAAGTTCACATAACCATATGCACTGTGAAGTTGATGCATATCGGTCGGTTGTTATAAGTTTGCCTTTTCTTCAGTTGTAACTGTCAGTTATTAAACCTCTACATTCATCATCCCTGGGTGGGCGATGCCGTTGCTCTTCTCCCACACGGTGGCAGGGCTAACGATGGATCGGGACGGGTTCACTGAAAAAACGAATGAGTCATTATTTTAAGAGAGAATCTTTGTTAAAAATAAGATTAGTTTGGTTCTGCAGGTGTGACTATAGGCCTTTGTCTTTAACCACTGTACCAGAGTTTTTGTTATCTGAAACTGTTTCAATCAAAATGTGATGTGGTCCAGTCAGCCGATTGGATGGTCACAGACTAACCCAGGATCCCTGCACAGCAGACAGCTATATAGAATATACGGCTACTTTTTAAAAAGACTTCCATAATTTAAATGTTAAATTTCAGCCCCCTGCTTCAGGGGAGACGTTCAAATCCCTTCGTGATTAAAAGGATGAACTATAAACTCATGTGTGTTTCATCTGTGCAGCTTCATGAAATGAAGAGGAGAAGACAAAGTTGCATCTGCTACATTTAAAGTATTCAACTTGAGCAGAAGATTCATGTTATTTTGTGTTTTTGTGTCCTCTGCAAATATGTTGAATGGCAAGTTTATGCCAGTGAGTTTCTTCATCCAGTCCACAAGCGTAAAAGTCGTCCATGTTTGTAGTCCATACAGCCTTTCTTCAAACTGTAAACATTTCCCTGAATCAGTCTCTGTGTGCTGAGCTCTGAACCTGTGAGCTGCCCATGAGTCCACTGTTCTTGGAGGCTTTTTTTTTGTTTGCCCTATGAACTCAGTGCTGAAATACTCTGGTACACGTCGTTTCATCTCCTCCAGAGGACACAATTTCCACAATCTCACAGCAAATATGGAAAGCTGCAAAACTTTTCAGAGCATCTTCACAATCCCCAAAGCCACATTTCAAACCCTCAACACAGATGACCAGCAGCTGTTCAACCCTTACTGTCTTTAGTGGTACTTTTCTTTATGGTATGGTACGTTATGTGATTTCTTGAAGATTTAAAAAATTCTTTACCTGTACAACCCCAGGCAAAAAGGTATGTAATAGGGGCTTTCACACGTGCAGAAAACTCTGGATATTTCCAGGAGGAGCTGCATGTGTGAACGCAAGCAACCACACTTTTCACCCAGACTTCACTTGGAGTTTGTCCTGCCGGCCCTCGAGTATTCTTTCTACAGCGTGTCAGAGTGAGCTGATGTGAGAACACAGCAGGATATAATCAGGAGAATTCACCTGGAGCCAGTGGGAGGGGGTGGTGACGTTTATTCCCTGTGATCGCTGCACGACCATAGACTGTGTGCACGCCACCTCTATCATCTCTGTGCTCTAATGAACCTGCTGCTGCATGTTTCCTGTTCTCCAGTATGTTCTTCTCCACTCTTTAGTTCACATTGAGATTCTCTTCAACTACACGTAGCATTGATAGAAAGACACACATTCTCTTTATAGCGTCGTGTAGCAGACTCTGTTGCTTCGTCCACTACTTTTCGTCTCTGATGCGATTAATAAATTGAGTCTGTTAGTGAAACAAAAAGCACATTCAAACTATGTGCAGGTGGACTACATTTGCTGTTGAGGGTCACAATGCTGTGAGGAGTTTGTTTTGACAGCTGAGGAATATCTACCTGAGTTTAGCCCCCATCTCCATGAGGGTCAGGATCATGATATTCACATCACATTAAAGAGGAGCACATACACGTTGTTAAGTGACCTTCATACTTTATCATACGCTACATATTCTTGAACTTCCTGATCAGTTCAGAGAGGCTGATGATTGGTCCTTGTGATGATCGTCTGATGTTTGCTTTACATACAGTTTGTTGGTCGTGTTTTTTTTTTTTGGGTTCTCCTGTTGTCTTCGTCTTTTTTGGTGTTGTTTTTAATCTTCTGGGTTTTTTTTTGGTGCTTTGTTCTAATGTTGCTTTGCTTAAAGGTCAAAGCACTGTGTTTAAAGGTGATGTATGAACAAAGTTATTATTATGATGATGGTTCTGCAGCCTGATTGGACGGATTATACTGACGCACAGTGACTGCCGGTGAGGTGTTGCACAGACTCTTTACAGTGAAAACTCTCAGCCTAACAGACAGGTGCCTCCTGTGATATTTCATGCACCATTGAACACTAACAAGCTAATTAGGGCCATGTCAATCATACATCAAAGGAAAAGAGCAAAGCTGACTTCTATTTTTAGAAACTCCTTCTTTCAAACCAGGAAATAAATGAGATAATGAAGTCGTTAAAAGAACAGCAGGGAGTCACAAACATCTGACGGGGGCATCAATAGGATCGGGTCGCATTTCCACCAACAGTAGTTAACACGTAATGACCTTTAAACAGTTAACCTATCAGGTTCAAAGGTCACATATTCTTCTCCTCTTCAACCAGTTTAAATAAGTCTCAGAGCTCCTCAAAACATGTGTGTGAAGTGTCTTGTTCTAAATCCACTCTGATCCTGTATTTGATCATTTCTATAAACCCCTCTATTTCAGCCCGGCTCAGAACAGGCTGTTTCTGTGTCTGTACCTTCAAATATGTAAATGAGCTGTGTCTGACCACACCCCCTCTCTGGAAGGGCTTGGGTGTCTCTGTCTTTCTCGCTCCATGTCCTATTGTTTTCTATTGTAAATTCTCTTTACATTATATATGCTTCCTCTGGGAAATATTATGAGGAAACACTCCATACAGTTTCATTGTTATGCAGATGATACTCAGCTTTATGTATCAATGAAGCCCGATGGCACCAGTCAGTTATGTCAGCTAGAAACGTGCCTTAAGGACGTTAGGACCTGGATGACCAGAAATGTTTTGCTACTTAACTCAGACAAGACTGAAGTTATTGTGCTAGGCCCTAAGAACCTCAGAGAGACTTTTTCTAGTGATTTGACTGTCCTTAGTGACATCAGCCTGGCATCTAGCACCACTGTTAGGAATCTAGGAGTTCTTTTTGATCAAGATATGTCTTTTAGCTCTCACATCAGTCAAGTTTCAAGAACAGCCTATTTTCACCTTCATAATATATCCAAGATCAGGAATATCCTGTCGCAAAATGATGCAGAAAAACTAGTTCATGCATTTGTTACCTCCAGACTGGATTATTGTAAATCTCTTTTGTCAGGGTGCTCTGGCAAATCTCTAAAGACTCTTCAACTGGTCCAGAACGCTGCAGCTCGTGTACTGACCAGAACCAGGAAATGGGACCACATCACTCCTGTCTGGGCTTCTCTGGACTGGCTCCCCATACAGTCTAGAATAGAATTCAAGATCCTTCTTCTTACCTACAAAGCTCTAAATGGCCAGGCGCCAATTTACCTGAAGGAGCTACTGCCGTACTGTCCCTCGAGAGTGTTGCGGTCCCGGAGTGCAGGCCTGCTGGTGGTACCTACAGTCTCCAAGTGTACTATGGGGGGTAAAGCCTTCAGTTATCGGGCTCCTCTCCTCTGGAACCGGCTTCCAGCCGAGGTCCGGGAGGCAGATACAGTCTGTATTTTTAAGAATAGACTTAAAACTTTCCTTTCTGATAAATCTTACAGTTAGTGCTGGTGTAGACCAGCTCTTAGTTATGCTGCTATAGGCTTAGACTACCGGGGAAACTGGCACCTTGAGCTCCTCTCTCTCTCTCTGTGCATATACAGTGCATCATATTACTGCATGTATCTATCTGTAAATCTCAGTCACTAACCACCTACTTTCCTGAGAGCTCTTGAGCTCTCTTAGGCTCCTCAGGATCGCTGGTTGACGGCCTGCCAGAACAACCCCCACCCCACCGGATCGTTGGTTGATGGCCTGCCAGAACAACCCCCGCTCCCCCTCCCCACCAGATTGTTGATGGATGGTCTGCTTCCCCCCACCCCCTTGCTCCCTATCCCTCTTCTTGCATCTTATCCCATCTCTCCCCCTATCCCTTTCCAACCCCGGCGCAGTCTAGGCCTGTGAAGGCTGTTTCGTCATGAGCCTTTGCTAAAGTGCTCATGATGGATAGGCCGGGTCTTTGTAATATAGCAATAAGTAAGGTCTTTTACCTGCTTTTTGTAAAGTGTCTTGAGATAACACTTGTTATGAGTTGACGCTATACAAAATAAATTGAATTGAATTGAATAGAAAAAGTGCAGAATGAAAAAATAAAAATATTTATTTAAACAAAAAGGCAAACAAAAACTTACTTTCTTGAAAAGACGAAAGGTAATAAAGATAGCCACGAGGAATCTCTAGGAGAACAAGGAAAACTAACGTCTGCCATAACTACCAACAACACCGACAAATGACAATGAACTGACACAGAAGGTAAGAAACACAGAGACTAAATAGACATGAGGTAATCAGACACAGGTGAGACTAATAACACAGGTGAAGACAATCAGGGCAATCAAGGCAGGGAGAAACACAAGACCAGAAACACTGAGGACAATACAAAACTAAATCATGAAACACTAAAGACACACAGAACTCAAGAATGAAACAAAACACACTGGAACATAAAGAAACACTAGGATACAAAGTTACAAAAATAATGAAACACTAACCTAAAACACACAAGGGAAACAACACCATCAGGGAAGAATGAGAACTAAAAACAACAGGCTAGGTAGGCTTAGACTACCGGGGAAACTGGCACCTTGAGCTCCTCTCTCTCTCTCTGTGCATATACAGTACATCATATTACTGTATGTATCTATCTGTAAATCTCAGTCACTAACCACCTACTTTCCTGAGAGCTCTTGAGCTCTCTTAGGCTCCTCAAGATCGTTTGTTGACGGCCTGCCAGAACAACAAATTGAACAAATAAATTGAATTGAATTGAATTGAACTGAATTGTTTACGGTGAGAAGGCAGACTCAGAGGGCAGAACAAACACCTAGCTGTGGGAGTGTCACCCACCTGGGGGAGGGGCTACTGCCCTTTGTGATGTCATGAAAGGGAAATCTCCAAACGTGCTAGGTTGCATATGAATCACGATGTAAAAGCAATCAGTACCAACAAAATGTTCAAGGGTTCAAGTTCCAAGAGAAGAGATTTCATCCAGGTCCAAAGAGGATCTGTGCAGGGGGGGAAGAGGTTTGTGGGGAACAGATTAGTGAGGGTCTTAAGTTAAAATGCAACATTAAAGGCTCTATTTAAGGTCAGGACCTCCACACTTCCCCAGCAGAGGAACTCTGGAAGAGCTCACTCATGGCCTGCGATGTCTCCTTCATGGAACACTGCAGGGCGGAAAATTCAACCGAGACTCATGAAGGCCTTTCAGGAACTCCAGTTTGGGCACGGCCTTTTTTTTTTTTTTAGCTCTGCAAGAGGATCATGTCCTTAAAGCGCTTTGCTTCAGAATTTTGTGCTTTTTGTTTGTCGTTGTTGTTCGTAATGTGATTTATAGGACAGTACAGTCGAGGTTTGTTTACTGATGCGTGTGCAGAAACTAAATATAGAACAGAGGGAAATATGCAACAAAAACAGAGTGCTGTTAATACTATGTATTAACACGCAATACTATGTATTAACACGCACGCACGCGCACGCGCACGCACGCACACACACACACGCACGCACACACACACACACACACACACACACACACACACACACACACACACACACACACACACACACACACACAGAGCTCTATTCTCTGCCTGTGTCTTTGGTAAAAAGTTATAAATTGCTGGTGTGGCGCCCGCTGAGGCTGACTCGCTGTGACGCTGTCTGGCTCTTTAAGGATCACTGCAGTGGAACGGGTTCTGGATACCTCTGCTTCCTCAACACTCACACAGTTACCCGGCACTTATTTTGTAAAGTCGTGTGTGAGAGGCTCTTGTGAAGTGGTGAAAAACAGAATAAATGTGGAATTATTAAATATCATAATAAATAAAGAAAGTGGAGAAAATAGAAGAAAATCAAATGACTGAGGCTCATACAAACGTGTTATTTCAGTTCATTTGACGAGTGAGTGCTCCGATCCGTGCTCGAGCTCACTACACATCCTCGGCCCTGGCACGCTGTGGAGAGGTACAGTTCATGAACGAGCACGAGCACGGGTACACAGCATGGTCAGCCTTCATTCAGGAGAAACCTCTGAGTGTTCTGTCTGTATCTGACTAACATGACTCACAATAACACACACAGTCAGTGAAGTAGCTCTCATGATCTCTGTGCTGTTCTCCAATGTGCGGATGCTAACTTTACTGCGTGTCCCTTTATTTTTTTTGTATTTTCAATTTTCTAGTCCGTCTGTTTTGTAAACTAAGCACGCTTTATGATCATGTAAAGCCATTCATGTGTTGTAATACGACGTTATGTTTAAGAAGTAACCATGCTCAGGCCAGGTTAAATATATCAAAAATATTTAGCAACAGTTCTTTTGTTGTGCGTCTTGCCTGAAGGTGGTTCTTTTTCCTGTTTCATCCCTCACAGTTTGTCTCATATTAGCTTATGCCCATTATTTATAACAGCTTAGACTTCTCATTCTGCCGACAAGACTTTTTGTAAGACCTGTTGATCACCCCCGCCTCCAGCACTTAGTTCATTTAGCAGATTAGAGTTTTAGAGACTCTCCCTCCACTCCAGCCGCCAGCAGATCCTGAAGCTTAACCTTTTCACCAACACAGACGTTTGGAGATCAAATAAATATTCTTCAGGTTCGTCCACCAGCTGCTCTCTCTCTCTCTGCAGTGAATCCTAAAGAAGGAGGTCTATTTCAAACTGTTACCAACATTATCGCTCTATAGCCTGAGAGGTACACTCAGTGTGAACACGTTGAGTTTGATATATTCATTAACCCCTGGATCTGGGTGAGAGAGGTTACTGGAGGAGAGGCTGTGTGAGGAGCTCCACTCAGACTGAAGGCTTTCCCAGTCGACTGCTAAATGAACAAACTTGATAAACAAAAATAAAGGGATCAGACAGATAACACCATAAAAAGGATCAGTCTGCCAGCACCAAGGAAACCTACGGAGCTTTTGGAAGTCCGAGTGCAGAGGGGAGGAATGAGTCAGAACTGACGACGTCCTGATGGAATCAGAAAATCTACAAAAACAACCAAACTGTTGCTGCTCTCTGGGGGATTTTCTGATTTGTTGTTTTACTTGTATTATCTGGAACTTCTCAGTGTTTCTGATTGTTCATCAGCTGCAAACTCCTTTAGAAATGCACTCATCCCAGGTTAAGGCTGTGCTGCACAGTTTCTTTTCCCTGCTTTAAAGGAAGACTCAAAGCAGTTATCAATTAAAACGCACCAGAATTAAACACCATTAAACACAAGTGGTGGACAAACTTATCCTTTCCCCCGATCCAAAATCACGCGTGTCCTGCATTGTTGTGTTAGCATGCTAATGTTAGCGCTCTATAGTTAACTCGTAGCTTCACATTGCATGTACATTTAAACAGAATGACCGTGATCTAAAAACTCTTACTACCACAAACCCACACCTAAAAGCTATCCTTGAGCCTGACTCTATGACCAGTGAGCCCGTTACTTAACGTGAAGGTGTATCCTGCCTTACCTGAATGTGTGCAACCTCAGGTGTGACATAAGAACTGACCCTGTTTCTCCTCCTACCAACCCCACCCACCGCTAAAGACACTGAAGTGAATCATTATCATAACAAACATCCAAATAATCAGTGAGTATGTTCTTCTTCTTCTCTCTAGTTCTTGACTAAAACAGCTTTTATACACAAGGGGAGGAGCCGGCCGTCCCGTCCATGTAAACACGGCCTGACAACAACACAGCCAGCGGGACTCGAGCTTCTCCCTCATTGTAGACAGTCAGGACTCAGAGAGATGTTTACACAGGATAGACTTGATCTCTGATATATATTTCAAACAGTCTTGCTTTTTTGATCCAGCAGATGTCGCCCTTGAGCACCAGCATGAAACCAAAACGCTAATGCTAGCGATCTTTATTCTGCTCGTATCTTCACACTGCATGTAAATTTACCTGAAATGAGCGTGATCTAGAAACACAGTTAAGCAGTGAGTACAGTATGTTATTCTTCTTTTCTCTAGTCCCTCAGTTAAACAACTTTTATACACGAGGGGAGGAGTCAGCCGGCCGTCCTAACGATGTAAACAAAGTGAAGATAGGACTCTGAAAACTCTGAAAACATCACAGACAGTGGGACTCGAGTGTTACACCCATTGTAGACAGTTATGACTCACAGAGTTATTTTCAGAGGATATACTTGATTTCTGCTACATTTAAGTGTGAAAAATCACATATAAACCTTTAAAGCTTCACACAGGGCAAGATGCACCAAGAAAGAATTGCACTCACAAACTTCACAGCAGTGGCTCAGAATGTGCAACTTTTACAATGACAGTAGGATATCTCCCTAATGAGGCCCCATCAATGTTCGTTAACACAACAAGAAATAATTTCTCATAATACTGAAACACTGTTCATGAGCAAACAGGAGCAGGAAAACGTATAATACCTGCCCCTTTCCTAATAACACAAGATACTGTTTAATAGAATAAGGTGGCTAACCTGTTGTTTTCTCTTTCTTTCACAAAACAAAAAATAGATCAACAATATAGAAACAATCAAATACAATCTGTTAGATTAACTCAATACATTCATCATTTCCCAGAACCTTTTCTTTATACAATCTTTTAAATTGAATGATAGTTGAGCAGCATTTTAAATGATTATCGACAGAATTCCATAACTTAACTCCATTTACTGAAATACACATTTGTTTTAATGTAGTGCGTGCAAATGGACTTTTAAAATTCATCTCCGTCTATGATCCTCCTCATTAGATGTAAACACAAACGACTTCTGTACATGTTCGGGTAATGATCTATTTCTAGCTTTAAACATGACTAGAAATGGATTTGAGCTTGTGTGGTGCTTTTCAAGTCTACTGACCACTCAAAGGTCACATATATCCACGCACACACCATCAGCGTTAACTAATCCCATTCATACACATTCACACATCACCAGGGTGCTATGTCTTGCCCAAGGACACTTCAGCATGAACCCCCGACCTTCTGGAGAGTCTGGAGAGAAGTGACCCGATGCTCTGGTGCTGATGAATCACTATTTTATTCTGATAATGAAGATGAGGAGGGAAGAGGGTCTTCTTCAAGTGTTTTGTGAGGCCATACTCCAAAGATTTTACAAGTTTCACTGTTTAAACAAAGTTTTTTTTCCCTGAAATGAGCATGCAAGGACAACTCAAGGAAAAAAACAACACTCACATCGTCGTCATGGTAACGGCTCCAGAGCGTCTCCACACATGTGGGGAAGTGATGAGCCGCTGACAGTTGGACTGTTTTAACCACTGGTTATATTTTTAATGTTTCAGTTTGAGCGTCACATTTCTAATAACTACAGTCACCACTGGTCTCAGCAGACGCTCATTTTTTCACTCTAAGTGCTCGTGGCTGTGAGCGCCGATATTTGTGCTTAAGACACTTTTTTGCATATAAGGGGCGTATTTTCAGCCTGATGACCTGATGACTGCATGATACGTGCAGGCTGCATGTATGTAAATAAGCACAGTGTGCTGTTACAGACTAAAGAACTACAGCAGAGTTCACAGTGATTCTTTTGATTTAGTGAACCTGTGAGTCATGAATCCTGATATGACCCAGAACATACCTCAGACCTCAGACAGACTCTGGAGAAGCTGTGATTGAACACAGATGATCTAAGGAGACCAAACTGCAGACTTACAGTGAAACTGAGCTTAATATAAAGTACGAGTCAATCATTTTCACTGCTCAACTATCAGCACATGATGAAACCATCTTAACACACCGGTTTGGTTGCAGTTTCTTTCTTTTGCAGACGACCACATAAAGCGACATCTTGAATTTTCTGCACTTCTAGGAGCATAAAATAAATCCTCCTGGGATCTCTGGTGATGTAACATATTTGATCCCTGTAAGTGGGAAACCAGCACATCTCCATCCTGCTGATGCTCCACAGTTTAACACAAGTTGGTGGTGACATTATAGATAATCTGAAGAGGTGATATATTAGAGGACGTCAAATTTGGGGGGAATTGTGAATTCATGGTGGGCAGAACCGCCTCGGCTTGGTGTCGGGGTCCTGCTCACCCTGCCAGGTTTTCCATTCTTGATTACATCACTATACTTTATCTCTGACATGAGCACTTTGGTTGTAACCTACCTTTAAACACGTAATGCTACATCACATCGTCATGTTAAAAAAACCCGCCTGTGTTCAGACGATGTGCAGCCGCCCTCTGGTGAAACTCGTAGAAGATTGTGTGCTCAAACTTGGAAATTTTTTATACTCTACACTCATAACATGATGTGCCATTAATATTTAATAAAGACAATAAAGCAGCTGCACAGAAGGAGATAGAGCATAGCCTGCAGAGGGACCGACAGAGGGGAGGGAGGGGAGGGGGTGGAGACAGGGGGAGACAGAGGAGAGGAAACAGGTGCAGATCCCAGAACCCAGAAGTCATCAATCTTCCACTGAGGTGGAACAAGGCGAGCTGCCCCAGTTGGAGCCACACAAAAACTCTCCAGGCTGCCAATGCGACGCTCTCGTTAATTTCCATATTTCAGCAGCACTTCCTCCACGAGAGCAGGAGAGCCATTTGACAGGAAATATAGATGAGTTATTAAAATGTATTTACTTATGGTCTTGCTCTTTTCACGTGTTCACCGTGTTTTGTGTGGCCTGAGGTCTGCGCTGCTGGGCTGGAAGTTCAACACATTTGAAGGTCAGAAACTCGTCTTAGAGACACCGCAGTTTGAATTTATTACATCCTGCAGCTTTGAGTCTTAAAGGAAGTCTTCACAGCTTGATAGATTATTTTACGATTGCCCTCATAATGTCCAGGAATCTCAAAGAGGTTTGAGTTTTAAATCAAATAATGCCCACTGATCCCCTAAAAAAAGCAAAACAGACATATTGACCGATAAATAAAGACAATCCAGGTCCACACATTTAATAAATAATACTCGTGGACTCGTCAGACAGTCTGTAACCAGATTTAACCTCCTGGTCGAACTCTGCTTTAAAAACAAAGATATACTGTGGCCCTGGGGACTCAACAAGCGGAAGGAAATGCAAAATAAGAAACTCTCCTCTTCAGCAGATTCAGACTGCACAACTGAATATCCCAATGAGTCTCTTCATTCAAACTTCAGGGCTGCCCTGACTTTCTGTGTTTCCAGCCTGTTGCTCAACCTGAGCTTCATTGTCCATCTCCTCACATTTCAAAGCTTCACACATGCACCTCTCATGAGTCTAACGCCCTCCCGTCTCTGTCAGATGGGAGGGCGGGCGGGGTGTCTCCTGAGGCCATGAAGACATGAAGAAAAACGCGGGAAGTAGCGAACGAAGTAACAGAGTCCTCTATTCGACCCTATAATGAGAATATGTGTCTTTCTATCAATGTGTAGTTGAAGAGAATCTCAGTGTGAACTAAAGAGTGGAGAAGAACATACTGGAGAACAGGAAACATGCAGCAGCAGGTTCGTTAGAGCACAGAGATGATAGAGGTGACATGCAGACAGTTTATGGTCGTGCAGCGATCACAGGGAATAAAGGTCACCACCCCCTCCCACTCCCATGTGTGTTCACAGATGACGCTCAGCCTGGACACGTAGGGACGTTTTTCAGGAGTTTTGTGTAAGTGTGAAAGCACTCTTAGGCCTCACTGTGGACCGTCAGCTCATTATAGGACAGACAACAATTCACACCTACTGTACATAATATCAAAAGTCTTAAGTAGTGAAGTACCATTGTGCCTGATCAGCAGCGGAGCTCGGCTTTCTTTTGAAAGTTTAATGTGGACACACACACACACACCTGATAAGAAGCATTGTTTACCCCTGCTGTCTGCACTAATAACATCTATGTTAAATGATTACATTAACGTTTTTAAAATGTTGCCTTACTGCATAAAAATGTATTGCCTTTGAAAAGTGATGCAGAAAAGCCAGCCGCTAGCAGCTTCAAACACAAGTCCTGACAGGGTGAATAGCCAATCATAGGGAAGGATTTTGGGGTGGCAATAAGATTTATGATATATGGCCACCCTCGGATCAGCCCCCGAAGGCCCCCATTCATCACAAAGCTGCACCTCCAAATCTCATTCAGAGTCTGCATGACGGCTCACTACCACATGAGTTTAAAGTTTAGACGGACACCCTGCATGGTCCTCATAGTTTCTAGTAGGGGACTTTATTTGTAACGGACTTGGTCATTATATTGTAGTTAGGGATGATAAGGTGTGACACCTCCCTAGGTGAACCCACAGCTATGTGTCCCTCTTTGCTTCACTCAGGGTCTCACTCTGTAAGCTGTGAGCCCCACAGCGAGCTCAATGAAAACTGAACTTACTGAGAAAAACTGCAGCCAGCATTCAATCACATCAGCACACATTGATCAAAGAGCTTCACACTAGGCATGTTCTCCCTCACAAAGTCAGGCTTTCCTGTTTAAGGATGCACAACATGTCCTGCATGCAGCTCCTCTACTGTAGCTGCCACTTCTTTAATTGATTTAAGAGAGTCCAGAAGCTCCCCACCCCCCTCCAGCTTACTGGCCCACCTGCACATTAAATACTTCAGGAATAGCCTTAATCATGGGATCACAACGGGAAAGTACCACACAGACGTCATGTGAACACTGTGGTGAGTGCTCTTCTTGTGTGTTTACTAATCAACAAGCAGTGTTAGTGTGAGGAGCGGGGGGGGACTTACCTCACAAAAGCCCCTCAGTGTTCCTCCGAGCGGCTGCAGAGTAAAAGTCCAAATATTTCCCGTAAGTCAGAGTGTGTGGCTTTTCCTCCGTCCATTAGTTCACCCTGTTGAACTAAGAGCTCTCTCTATCTGCTCTTATTATCTCCCCTGTCTTCTCTCTGTGAATCCTCTCAGTGCTCGCTCGCCCTCTCTCCTAAGTCCCTCCCTCTCTCTCTCTCCCTCCCTCCCTCTCTCTCTTTGTCGCTCTCACTGTACTTCCATCTGATCCTCTCTGCATCTTTCACTCTCCAGGTTTTTCCTTAAAATTCAGATTTGCTACATTGCAAAGCAGGATGCACCATGTTTAAAATACATGGTGCATCCTGGGAGTGTTTTTACATTTCCCTCCCGCCTTTCCTTCTGTCCACTAATTCAATGGATTAATTAATGGTCTATGTTCTCACAGAAACTCAATAAAGTTCATATTCAGAGCGTTCATATTCTATGATCGGTTTGAAAAAAGAGTAAAAGATTGTCAACGTTAGTGATGTTAGTTTGTCCTAGTGCTACATGCCGTTACAGTTAAAAGTCATACAGGTAGCTATTTGCTTTATTATTTAAAATCTAACATTCATCCTCGCTGAAGAGTTCAGCACCCTGGACAGCAACATGACCTATAGGGCCTAATCCATCTGTTCCCCACTCTTTTGGAGCGGACAGCGAGGTCTAACCATGATGAGCAGCACCATTAAAACATGTTGAACACACCAGCTATCACTCCTCTTGTTCTGTGATGAATGTTTTGAAATAAACACCTCCACAAAGTTATCCAGGGAAATCGCTATAAAAGGCAAGCTGCTTTTTAAATTTACATCACACTGAAAAAAGCAATATTACTCTCTGTTATATTCAGCTGAAGGCAAAACAACAAAAGACACATTAAGCCTTCCTTTAATGCAGCGTCCTGTGGACCTGGCTACCGGCAACGTCGTAGAGAACAGGGCTTGGAGTTGATGCGAGTTGCTCCTCAAGTATTTTTTATTGATGTATTTTTTATTTTTTTGTTAGCACGTCAGACAATTCCTTTGATCTGATCATGGCTGGTGTTCACGAAAACATCACGCTGGACTCTTAACGCTGAAGACGAGACTTGTTTTGTACATGTTGTTAATTAATTAACCAGAGGAGGCGGGCAGATGGTCCGTCTAACTACAGTACAGGTAGCAGGATTACAGACTCCACACGTTGAAAACAGATGGTACTAAACGTGTCATGCAGAGTGGACGTTTTCTCTCTGAGAGATCCCCTAAATCAGACTGAATCTTTTACACTGCTGCGGCTTAGAATCCATATTTAATGGTAACTGTTTATACGTCAGTGAATTAAGAATTCATAAGAAATAAAATAATAAGAGCACATTTTTAAATTTGATGTATTCTGTGTGTCTGAGTTTCTGTTTTGTCTTTCAGCTCTGATGTGGAACATGTCACTAAGCTCACATTCCTCTCGCTCTCTCTCTCTCTCCATCATACTCCCCTTTCATTTCATTTTATTCCCCGGTTCCCTCACGTCTCCTATCCACTCCCCCCCTCCCCATCCCCCCCACCCCCCGCTCCCCCTTAGTTAAGATGGTTCAGAGTTGTTGACAGAGTTTCACTTGTGAAGAATCCAGGCAAAGGGTCTGTTTCTCTGCCGGCTGTTTTCTCTGTATTATAGCTGAGACGCTATCAGACTGCATCTCCCCCGAGCACTTAATCACACACACACACACACACACACACACACACACAGTCTTAGAAGTGTGTCTGTTATGACAGCCAAGAACACAAACATCGGCTGCACACTTTGAGCACACATACAGCATAAGTTCATCCGCCAGAGAAAAAAGCACAAAAACACGTTGAGTAATCCAAACATTGGTAATGTGCAACCTGCATGCAGATATGTAAACAGGGAAACATATTTCTGATGATACACAGGCAGCAGGTTGACACACAAATACTCACACAGACACAATAGTGGATTAATGCCCCCCCCCCCCCGGGTCTTAAAGCTGAACTCTGCAGGGGTCTCTGTCTATATGAACCAATTACAGACTTAACGCGTGATAAGGTGCTGTGTGTGTGTGCGTGTGTGTGTGTGTGTGTGTGTGTGTGTGTGTGTGTGTGTGTGTGTGTGTGTGTGTGTGTGTGTGTGTGTGTGTGTGTGTGTGAAAGAGAGTGTGTGTGTGTGTGATAAGGTGCTATGTTGGGGTGTCGGTGTGTGTGTTAATAGAAAGACACTGGAAACATTGGTTCACAGCAGCTAAACAATATCTTTACAGATCACAGGTGCGTATTTGTAATTTTGAGAGGGTGGGGGGGTGTGCGTACATTTCTTTATCCTCTTCACGAGGATGTTCTCTTCTCTGTTTCCCAACAGAAAACTGACATCATATTGACCTGACTCTTTACCGTGGATTGATATGATTACAGTCAGCCCCCCAAGGGGATGTGATTAGAGTCCCAGGAAACCGCCTTCTTCTTCTCTTGCACCGTAACAGCCCTGAACAGGAAGTCAGGGCTGGATGAGCCCCTATGTAGATAGAGAGGGGGGAAAACCTTTACACCCTGCAACCTGTACATGACTACAGACTGTCTGCACACGACCAGTTTCATTTCACACGAGGTCTCTGTGCACTTCTTTATGTTTTCTGATCCATTGTGTGGAACTACAGCTCGTTTTAGTGGACTCTGTTGTTCCTCCCGCCTCTTCCTCATCATTGTTTTAACTTCATGTCCTGCCCTCTGAGACCCCCTCCCCTTGATCCCGTCCTACAGGGAAAGTCTCCCGCTGTGAGGTGCATGTGTGAACAACCAAGTCAGGAAGACTTCAGGAGCCGACATTTCCAGGAGTGCAAAACGGCTTAGGCCTTAATTTCCTGCACAAAAAGGAAACAAAAGAGATGAACAAAATCTACATTTGTGAATGCATAATTATGAAAGTATGTTACACATTGGTTCCAGTTTAAAGAGGATTGGAAGGGTGAAGATATTTTTTTAAACAGCCAAGTCATGTGTCCTCTGTCCGAGCTCATCAAAGTGGTTAGTTGCATATATTAAAGGTGGACTCAAATCACAAAGGAGCTCGGAACAACAACAGTTCAACTTATCAGATGGCACAACACCAAGAGGAGCCACAGAACGCTTCACCCCTACATCTCTCTGAATAATAACTGGGAGCCTGACCACCGCGCCGCCCCTGTGAAACCAAAGGCTTAAAATCATCATCAATCTCTTGTGTTGGCACCACTGTCAAAAGTTCAAGCTGAGTGACTCTGAACTAATCCAACAGCCCGAGAAGCTTTTAGCCTTTAGCTTATCTTTTTCGCTTCCACCCGGCACAGGGGGGCCAGGTTTGTGACTGTGGAGGGATTCACATTGTTAACACATGGCAGGAGTTTTAGAA